>NW_014040516.1:105279-118486 GCF_001186125.1 Sphaeroforma arctica JP610
GCCGCCTAGACAGTGTCACGGACTTTGCCAAGGCTAGGAGGAACACCCGTCATCTCACTATGGTGTGATAATAAATAGATAGACAGCACAATAACGGTTGGACGATAACTCACTCACCGGTATGGGCGAATCGATGCCTGGTGTACCGATACAGATCATAAAAATTAAAGATGACCCAATGACCGAATATAAACCGGGCGTGGGTGTGCTTGGTTGCTTGGAATGTAATTTTAGGGATTGCTTCGATATTGCTCGCTGTACGCGTTGTATAACCTTGCGTAGGAGTCCTCGAGCACAGAAAACGAAAAGCAGCCTTAAGCTTGAGTTATATTCAAGTGGCTTTATATGTACAATACGTACATTTTAGTATACACTTCAAAGCCTGGGTTGTCATGGCCATATACACTCAATACGTTCGTCGTAGTGGAGTTTCAAATATGTCACAGCTCATCACAAAAAAAGCTCATAGGTTGAGATTTGACTAGCCATGATGTTTGACGCATCGACACACGTAACGCGTATGAGGCACTCGGAGAAATTGCATTGGCCAATGGAGACTGTTTTTGTCGTTCCACGCTTCCCATGTTTCACGGGAAATATATACTCATTATACTGCAACGTGTTGCTGTATACATCTATAAACTATCTAAATTGTTGGCATCCTGATATTTATTATATTTTAGTGTGTTGTTCAACTAACATAAAGTTAACAAGCATCTGCAACCTTTGATTTTGCACTGACTTGTTCCGATACCATCATCTCAAGTTCCTCAAATACTGCAACGAACTCGTCCACAAACGCTTGTGCCTTGTCTGCGGCTCCTGTGTCCATTATCGCTCCGATATTCACCTTCCCACCGAGAGTAAACATCGTCATACCGAACGAAACACTTTTTCGCTGAGGAGACCATGCTGATATTCTTTCAAGTAATTTTCCATTGAAATACATACGCTCCGAAGGGCCTGGCACATTACTTAAAATACATGACGTTTTGCTGGCTAAGTAGTCCAAGAGAGTCTGATTAAAAATATATGGGAACAAGTTCGCTACGAGTGCGATGTTAGCGAAGAAAACTTTCGAGATGGGTGTTGTTTTCATTCCCTTCATCACTGGCCTCATCTTATTGCAGGCTACCAATGGATCAGAGTTGGATACATCCATGTCAAATACCGGCGTAGCGAACTGATTCTCCATTTTGACGGCATAGGGGTTGCTTCGCATATTGACCATCATGGCAGCTTTGATACTTTCCACATCATTGTCTGGTTCGATTCGAGCAAACAATCGCTGGAGAGCGCAACTGATTACTCCCATGAAGACATCGTTTACAGACATACCGAGCTTATTGCGAACAGAGTTCATTCTAGTCATTTCAATGGGAGTGTCTAGCATACCCACGACCTTTCTGCCACTCACGTTTTGTGTTTTAAAGGGATTCACGTCTGCCTTGGAGAGCATAATCTTACCCATGATTGGGACTGTGTACAAAGCAACAAATAGCCAGGTAAGCCATGCAAATGGCTGACGCGGCTTCACCTGTGACTTGGTTGGGGAGACCGGCTTTTTCTTCTTCTTCTCTACCTTGATACCCTTCACGTGCGATTCGGTGTCCAGCATGGACATCATCATGTTGCTGAATGCAACACCATCACCTAGAACATGATGCGCCATAAGGAGCACACATGACATGGTGTCGCCAGAACCATCGTCGCACTTCTCGTAATTTTCAAGGATCACCATCTTCCACAACGGGCGGTCAATGGGGAGATCAGCTACAATTGTTTGTCCAATCCATTCTTTCAATTCAGCACTATTTGTTGGCTTCTGAGATACATCCAGTAGGACCCGGTGTACATGGTTTTCTTTCTTAAACTGGGTATCCTTCACCCAGAAAGGCATGTTCTCAAACAGAGCCAAACGGTCGGTAAATCGTCTGAACCATGGGTCCTGGATCAGCTTCTCCGTCACAACATTGAGATCTTCGAGCGTTCCATTACGAACTATCATTGCGGCACTGATCATGCACTTATTGTACTCAGTATCTAGCTTCCACATATAGTCTCCTGGAGAGCAGGGTTCTGCGGATGGTCCATATTCCTTTTTCGCTTCCTTAATGATTCGTGCCGTTCTGCAACGTATATAGTAGAGAAGAATTGTAGCAGTTACTACTAGGAGGCCGATTGAAGCTGATGCAAGTTCGTTTGACATTACGATGCAGTGTAGTTGATCTGTGTATGTGTGTATTTGTAGCTGTTTTGTCTTTGTATTCCCAAGCTTTTATATATTTTCCGTGCTCCGAATACTATCAAATTCACCTTTTTTTTCTGCCTAGTGCCCACAATGAATCATGGCTATGTATTAAAATGTATAGTTGTATACAGTGTACAGTGGACACTCACCCGTGCAGTTCCTCCCGGATTCTCGGCTGGCCTGCCGCCTATGAGCGAAGACTGAAGAGTCAATTTAAGAGTATAGATTTAGAGCTAAAATTGCATCAGCTGTAATTTCTATTTTAAAAATGTTGCTTTTTTTTTGAACAAAAATATATACATACATTCCTACAGTCATTCACAGTTTAAACAGCTTGCACAATGCACACTACGTGTATGTAGTTAACTTCATTCTGCATTCAAAGTTTTCACATACCTCCGCTCTCCGGTAAATCAGTACAGAACATACTGTATTATTCACATATTTCATGCGATACATGTGCATGGAATTTGGCGGGGTGTTCAGTAACCACAACCTATTTTGGGCGTATAGTACAACCATTGACCAAGAACAAGATCCATGTTTTATTTTTGGTGATGCGTATGCAAGGAACTTAATTTATTTCATAATTTAAGACGACATCCTCGTTGGGAACAAGCTTTTCGGACTCGTTTTGGCCGCAGGACACAACACACTTTTATCTTCTTCGAAATCACGGTCTTGAGTTTATACGTGGATAGCTTTCTGATCCATGATAATGTATTGTTCCAGCTCAAACATACACAAATTTGTTAATATCAAAAACCGTATTATTCTTATAAGCCGTAGACTTAACTTTGGCAAAACATAAAAGCAGTCGTATGCCTGACTTCACGTGGGCAACAGATGAAAGCAGCGATAAACCTAATATTGCGCGTGGTTGATATGGTTATTTTCTTATAAGATTCGAAGAATGGCTACCAGCAGAATATAAATAGGGTTTAGCGTTAATCGAACAATGCCGCTAACGTGTTGCTTTCGATCTACGTAACCGAACGAATTTCGAAAGAGGTGCAATTAATACCTATTTTTACTTAACCCGCACTACATGTCTTTGTTGCCATATCTTGCACACATTTATGAGCTTCCAGCATCACTCGTTTATTTTTTATGCGGTATATTATATACATTTTCCCAACACAAATTTACATTCTAGCAGCTGCCAGTGGTGCATCTAATATCGACAACTCTATCTTGACCAATCATCTGATTGTATGCTTTCTGAGCTATCACCATGGTGGGTGCATTGGTGTTTCCAGATACTACTGTAGGCATCACCGAAGCATCGATCACCCTTAGACCTTCCATGCCGTGTACTCTAAGACCATTAGAGTGATCCACTACTGCCATGGGGTCTGATGAAGGACCCATTCTGCAGGTAGACACTGGGTGGTAGATGGATTCGGTATTTTCACGCAGATATTCCTTAATGTCGCTATCGGTGAGGTTGTTAACATCCTTATCACCGAATCCACTGACCACCAGGTTATCTTCTTGTAGGGTGTTTGTTTGAATTAGCTCGATGCTTTTTCGTACTGCAGCCACCATGGGGTCAAAGTCGGCGGGCACATCGTAATAGTTGGGGTCAATGAGTGGTCCCTCCATTGGGTTCGCCGAATTTAGAGCGACCGTGCCGCGAGACTCGGGCCGCATATAACACGATTTGATTGAGATACCGCCACCGTATCTTAAAGTAGCACCATGGTCCTTGTAGTAGAAGGGTGCGACATGCATTTGAATATCGTTTGCGGGAATGTCAGGCTTGCTTTTAAAGAATGAGCCGACCATTTGGTTGTCTCCCATGAATACCCCCTCTTTTTTGAAAATTGCTAGAAAGAAGTGCTTAATTTGACTTGGTACGTTAGTGAGTCCGATTTGTAGCGGCATACTTATTCTCGAAGTTTTCGCATTCACACAGATGTCGGCATGATCCTGAAGATTTTGCCCCACTCCCGGCAATTCATGTACTACTTCAATTCCGTGCTTGTTTAGCTGGTCCTTAGGGCCAATTCCTGACAGCATAAGTAACTGTGGGCTGTTGAATGCACCACCGCAGAGGATAACGTCATTCTTTGCTTCGAATGTTACGGGCTTGGTAGCATCAGAGCTACCTGATACCACTGCATGCACCCCAGTCGCACGTTTGCCTTCTGTGAGTACCTTTGTGGTGTGAGCGTCAACGATAACATCTAGATTTGGACGAGACCGTACCTCTGGTGTTAAAAAGGCAACACCAGTGCTACAGCGCCCACCTTTGGACTGCGTATATTGATAATACCCTACTCCAGATTGATCCTCACCATTAAAGTCTTTGGTTGTTTTCCATCCTAACTCATTCCCTGCTTTGACGATGCGCTCGCTGTATGGTCCAATATGTCCTTGCGTTCGAACCTTGACGGGTCCGTCAGTGCCGTGGTATGGATCATTCTTGAGAGAATCGTTACATTCCAACTGCTTAAAGATTGGTAACACATTCTCCCACTCCCAGCCTTGACATTTACCTTCACCAGCCCACAAGTTAGTAAAATCATACTTTAGTCCGCGAATGTATACCATGGCATTAATAGCAGAGGAGCCGCCAATACCACGGCCCCGGGGCTGAAACATGTTTCTTCCTTTACAATGCTTCTGAGGTGTAGTAAAGTATCGGTGGTTATACTTTCTACTGTAAGGAACAGTCCAGAAGAAACCACTGGGATTGCGGATGAGCGGTGTGTTGTCATCTGAGCCGATCTCTAGTAGGGCCACTCGTACATTGGGGTTCGATGAGAGACGATTGGCCATCACACAGCCGGCACTACCGCCACCAACAACTACATAGTCGTAGACCTGCTTAGTAGACTCAGGAAGAGATCGTAGAGATTTTGAGACAGACATCTGGATATATAAACCCTGATAACCTGTATAGTGTGTATATTGATAAATATAGTCGTTTCTTGGCGGCTTAAATAGGTAGCAATCGGCGCAGGAAAACACGATGGTTTCAACCCCAATTCTAAAAAAGTAAGGCAGATGACCGATAGAAATCAAGTCTTGAAGAAACAAGTTTTTGTACAAGTCTATTGCATGAAATCGGGTGAAACTACACGACATTCCGGAATTTCGGATTCTCAAAGTTACAACTGATGCACTCCTGCATCCATTTTAAGCCAATGGAAGTACGTAGACTTTCTTAACTATGCCACAGCCACTCTTCTTAAGTGTCTTTGTGAGATGGTTTGCTCTATGAGTAGTTAAAGCACACTTTTGTTTTTTGTTCTAGTATTCGTAGAATGGTACTTGACATGTTATATTTGAAAAAAAAACACCGAGCCTCTGACGTCTGAGGTCAATGTGAGCCGTTGACACCGTGACACTGTATATACAATATAAATATCACTATTTTTTTGTCCCAGTATTTATTTTTGAAATATATATATATTATTTCAAAAACAAATAAAATAGCCTAAAACTTAAAAACTTAAAACTGCTGAGCCAGACCCAGGGCCACAACTCACAGCTCACAGCTCACAGCTGGCCCTACCCAGGGACTATAGGGGAAAGATATGAGTAAGAGCACATATGTTGGGACCCGAAAGATGATGAACTATGCCTGAAGAGAGTATGTATTTATGGTGAAAAATATTTACAACCTCAATCCAGAAATTCGGATGGGCGATGACAGAGTTGCTGAGTTGACTGAGTTGCTAAGTTGACTCTTTGACTCTTGAGCCTTATAGGGTCTTGATAGAACGCTAGTGTACAACTACTGTACAGAAATTGGCTAGGCGCCACACAGTCACACACAGACAATTTGAATTCAGAATTCCGCAGGGTCGGAATCACGGGTTGTCTTGGGACTAGGTAGGGGTACGATTTTATAGACACATTTGTAGGGGTTTGCATTCAAAACTTTACGTACTAAAAATAGCTTCTAAATAGTACATGAATGCAAATGTATTTAAGGCATACTACGAAGCAGAGATTAGTATCATATCATCATTGTCAACAATACCGTTCATCAATACATTCCTATATACAAAATGACAATCCAGGCTACAAAGGCGTCAATCTGTGCTGCTGATGCTCATAGGCGAGCTAGCACAGCTTTCAGAGCAGGCATCACACTTCCAATAAGCTGGAGAAAGAATCAATTACAGGCCCTCAGAAGCATGATAAGTGAAAATGAGAAAGCTATTCAGAAGGCTGTTTTTGCGGATTTAGGGAAGAGTCCCGAGGAGGTCTGGTTAGCGGAGACACAAGCCTCAATCAATGGTATCGATAGCATGATCGCCAATGTAGATAGCTGGTCAAGAGCAACTCACGTAAACACAGATGTTTTCAACTATCCAGCTACATCCATGATCAAGCCAGAACCCCTGGGCACGGCCCTGATTATCGGTTGCTGGAACTATCCGATCACGCTTATTGCCGATCCCATGGCTGCAAGCATTGCAGCCGGTAATGCTGTTGTTGTCAAAACAGGAGCCGAGACACACTCGCCTAAGACGATGCAGCTTTTGTGTGAGCTAATTCCGAAGTACATGGACAAAGAAGTGATCAGCATTGTTTCCGGTGGCTTCGACGAACTGCAGGATCTTTTATCAATGCGCTGGGATGTCATTTTCGCAACCGGTTCACCCGGACTCGGTCGCATGGTAGCCAAGGCAGGCGCACCAAACTTGACCAAATGTATACTGGAACTTGGTGGCAAGTCACCGGTGTACGTTGGCAAGGATGCCAATCTAGCTGTAGCTGCCAAGCGTATTGTGTGGGGATCATTGGGCCTAAATGCAGGACAGACGTGTGTACGTCCCGATCACATGTTCGTAGACAGCTCAATCGCCGAAGCTTTCATCAGTACACTGAAGGAAACAATAGTTGCTCAGTACGGTGTCGATCCACAGCAAAGTACGGCTTTTGGACGTATGGCGAAGGTACCGGCACATCACGAGCGCTTAGCTAATATGATTAAGAACGATAGCAAGTACATAGTACATGGTGGCGAAACAGACGCTTCAGATTTCTATGTCGCACCTACACTCTTAGACTTTGGAGCGGACTCTGATGCTTATCATGCTGCTGCTTGCATGCAGGAGGAGATCTTTGGTCCCATACTACCCATACTACGTGTAGATAGTGCCGAGGAAGCGATCGATTCCATTCTAACACGAGAAAAACCACTAGCTATGTATGCATTCACACATGATAGACACGTACAAGACATGTTTATGAACGTATCTGCAGGCAGTCTCCAGTTCAATGATACCATTACATTCATGCTGAACGAGAATCTTCCTTTTGGAGGGGTAGGGAATTCAGGCAGCGGTAAGTACCATGGCTACCAAGGCTTTGTAGAGTTCAGTCACATGAAGTCTATTATGATCAACTCGAATCTGAACGACTTGAAGGCGCGCTTCTCACCCCAAACAAACATCGACATGGCTGTGATGAAGCTCGCACATCGCCACATTCCTGCGATTGTGGTGAGCAGTCTAAACCAAATGCACTACTTTGCTTTCGCAACCGTCGCAGTTGGTGCTGCGGCCTTCATGCTTGGGAAATATATATGAACACCTGCCAGCTATCAAAGGCAATGAAGTAAAGTCATAACCGTTTAATTCTTTCGTCTGAGTATTGTATTTCATAATTATTCAGCCTAATGAGATAGTCACTTCTGTCAACATTTCGTCCACACGTATTGAGTTCAATATTTTTACTGATGATCGAACTAGTGCAAATTTGCGTGCTTATGGGGCGCCCGTGTCCACGACTACGTATCATAGCCTTTTCAAAAGTCCAGAAGGTAATGTACATAGCCGCTTAAACATTCTAGTCGAATGGAAGATCCCTGTACATCCGCTCCTTTAACGAGTATTGTTCAATCATAGTGCGGGTACCATCAATATCAAAGAAGTCACTAAATTTTTACTTTATTGCGATACCTGATTCTATACTCAGTAGCTAGTCTTTGAGGGCCGCGATGGAATCTGCATAGAAGTGCGGTACTGTCGGAGCGCCAGGTTTCTGAATCTCGGCTTCCGTTGAGATGCCTATATTATGTTGGAACAATTCAAGTTAAAATTCAGAATTACCATATTTGTACATTTTTTTAACCATACTACAACTCGCAGCGTTCGAGTCTGATTATTAACACACAAGGATGAAATCAGGCATAACCAACCCCATATGGGGCGCGCGTAGAAAGACAAGTACAAATAGCTATACACACCTGATAGAACCATCAGCGTCTTCATGCCTCCTTGCAGGCCAAATTCAATATCGGTATCTAAACGATCGCCGATCATCAGCGTTCGGGATGGGTCAAGGTCGAACCTATGATGTGTGCGTTTTGGAGAAGAGATAAGTTCATGTATTCTACGTAGAATATCTGACAGTTGAATACCACCGTTGAGTTGGATGGATGTTGCCGAGTGAGGACTCGCAGTCACAGGCACGTGAACTGTGGCTGCTGATTTATATCGCTCGATTATTCTGCGGGACGTAAACACTGTATATGTGTACATCAGATAGGTCGCAATCAAACAGAACGCAGACTCGCACTCAAAGTGGCTCGAGGTCCACGAAGTCTTCGAATAAGTTGCTGACAGATGGTCACATGAATACTCCATCATCGCATACGCTAGTGTAGACATACTTGCGAAACTCCATCATCGCATACGATAGTGTAGACATACTTGTGCAGCACGACATCGCGCATGGGCTTGTTGGGCTTTCCAGTGACAAGCGGATCACGGCCGGTTGCTGCTTTGAGCAGAGCCAACATCGCACCAGTGCCTATACGGACGGAGTAAGGAGTAGGTGGTATGGCATACATATACGATAGTGTCGGTTCAGTATATTGAGAATGAGGCCCAATGAATCGCTCGTTCGAGTGCCGAAGGGATATTCGGGGAAAAATACCTCAGGTACACAGGTGTCCTTACCAAAACGTCTAGTGTTGGGTACGGTGCGTATTTGTCTTGCAACGTCTAGTGGTGCATACTATACTTGTATGTAACGTTTTGGCCAAGCGTTTGTTCATACAGCATCACGAATTGTACAAGTCGTGGCTAGTGATCGTATTATCTTTCCTTGTGATAATATCTGCGCTACGTAATCGTACGTAATATAGAGGTGCACACGCGCCCTATCCATTTTCTGCTTCTAATATCGCACGCATACTTCCATGGATACACAGATAGATCACAATATCGGGACTTGATTGGAGGCAATACGCTGCAACACAAACGCACCAGGGGCCTTGAAGGTTCGGAAGGGGAAGGTCATATCGGCGTTTGTTGCAATGAATTTCACATCTGGGTTGCTCAAGTATCTAGTTGCTTTCGTCACCTGGGCATTAAGCAAATATCAGCAGGAGAGGCGTAAATTTAAAATTTCCGTTCATTTGACTGGCAATCGAACACTCCGATATCGCATAGGGTGTCCTGTGGGCCTCGATCATTGCATCTCTGAATAGAAAAAGGACACGACACATGAACCAACTAGACACTCAAAACACACGACCCAACTAAACCCACAAACACAAACAGCCGACAAAACAGCCGCCAAGAGCCCCGAAGCATGTTGCCGGCACGCGCGCAGCGGAGATGTGATGGATGAACAACCTGAGCTGGCTTTATAGCTCGAGACAAATACATGACTATGACTCTCTCAAGAGTCTTGTCGGGGTGCACACTTGTACCTACAACCTAAATACCGACCACGAGTTCGACGCCGTACCACAACACACTTCACGTTCGTAGTAAACAACGCCTCGATATGTTTAAAAGTTCTGCCAAAAGGCCTTGAAGATATTTTTTGTCTTCTGTTTCGGAGTTCCCAACAACGTACTGGGATAGGATGATTATATGGAGGACACTTGCAGGGGTGGCCCTGTAATCTAGTCGCAGACTTGGGTGATGTAGATATGCATGCTTATCACAACGTAACACATCACTGCATTCGACCGCGCATATGCGTCATTGCAGGCTCAACCATACCACGTGTTCGGTTGAAAGGTATCTTGCAGCAGTTAAATTCTCACTAAATCAGTCACTGTGGCTGGTATACGCGGACATATGTAATATGAGATAAGTACTACTTATGGTGATAACAGACATACACTTGCCATAGACCACTACTTATGATAATATACCCTGACAAAGTGACCCGAATTGTCGAGCGACAAATATCTAAATACTTACACAACTCGAACTAACATCTGTCCTCTTAATTAAACGCAGAAACATAACATGGCTGGCGGAGGTAAGAACGAAATACCTTAGTGTAGTTCATTTCAGTATCCAGACCGAACAGCACAGCCGCCACTTCCGGATCAGGCTCCCAATTCTCCATGGCAACGGGATCCCACACGTGGTTGTCTTCCTGCAGAGGGAATGATAAATGTGTACATATATATATATGTAGATACGTATACGTGTGTGTGGTTGAATACACAACTCTCGGTGTATAACTTCGTGTCGTATGCGATGTATGAATGTTGGTGCATGCATGTGCAGCGGATATTGTATGTATGCACACCTCAGCATCAGCATCATAAAATCATACACGACTTTCACCTACATATCGTGATGACAGCGAATGCCTAGAGTGCGCCTCGACATATGAAGCATAGATGCGATATTAAAGCGCATGCGCAACAGAATAAATCAACGTTAATCACTCAGTCCACGAAGTATATACAACATGCGACCGAGTAGACTGACAAAAAAGTATATATATATATATATTATATATATATATATATATATATATATATATAACTGTGCCACCACTTCGACATATCAGCTTACCAGAGCTATACAAACTATTCTAATAACGTGTTGTTTTGCTCGAAGCTTACGGGTTACGCTAAGTGCTTGTGGAATAGACCTCACTTGGCAGTACCTCCACAACCTACGCATTTGTCACCTTCTAGACCTTGCAGCTTGACTACACCTGTGATTACTACACACACACATGTCCTTGAATACCCACAGACACTTGAGCATATAGACGTCCTCATGCGTACCTCCATTCCAGCTATAGTGATCCCTTCCTCCGCCATGGACACAGCAATACCCTTCTCGCCAATCACGTAGACCTTCCCTGTGAGCTTCATTTCGTGCTTGATGTAGTAGGCCGCGGCAAAGGCAGAGCCGATGACCATATCCTGCAATATGCAATCGCGCACATACGGTAGAAATACCCGCGTTGAATATCTATGGCATTTTTATTATATCACCACACGCCGTGGTGTGTGTGCGTAGGCGGGACTCTCGGCGCGAAATGGGATGACAAGAGGACAACAATCAATGGAGGTGTACCTACGGCTATAGTTTATGCACATGTCAATTGCACGCGAACAAGCCACAAAGGGCACTGGGATTCACGTATCTGTTTGCTTCGGTACAGATTGAGTTTGAAAAAGTAAAGTAAAGTAAACTTAGTGCGTCCTGCGAATAGGGATCACACGTGACTTGTACTGCCAGTGACAGCCAGTACAGGCTCATGCGCACAAAGTATCAACCCAACAGAGAGCCTTTTAAAGGGTCTGTTAAATAACCCGATCTACAGCAGACATAACTTGCAAAACTGTATATGAACACAATATTGGGCTGCATACTATGTATTATTGCAACTATATCATAATCAACTGGACAACCCGGTTGGCATGACAACCGCTAATGAAATCAGAGAGAACATATGCACGAGAAACCAGTAAACCGTGTGTTTTCTATTGACCTGTGACGGTTGAGTGGTCCAAGACGACAAAAAGTGCTATGGCGGATACTGACAATACAATGCAATTAGTCAACATGTATATGTACTTGTATTATACATGTACTAGCATTAAGCGGCAAGGAATAAGAAGGGATACTGATGATACAATGCAATTAGTGAACATGTATATGTACTTGTATTATACATTTAGTAGCATTAAGCTGCAAGGAATAAGAAGAGATACTGATAATACAATGTATCCGAAGAACATGTACATGCGCTAATATTATACATCTGCTAGCATTAAGCTGCAATGAACAAGAAGGAATACTGATGATACAATGCATCCGAAGAACATGTACGTGCACTAATAAAAAATATTTACTAACATTAAGCTGCATTGCATAAGAAACCAAATAGAGCTTTTGTGAGCCCCAAAGAGCGCACACAGAAGTAACGGCGTGAGCATCAGGCGTTCATGTATATCAGGTCTATAGCCTAATCTGGATAGACATTTCAGACACATATCCGTAGAAGCGAAACTTCAATATATATAGAAGACAAGTGTTTTGGCATTGAGAAAGTGATCTGATAGAACTCACCGGTGTGATGCCTTTGAACCCCATGCCGGCCATTTTGTCTCCATACATATCCCTGGACTTGGTACTGTTGTTTGTTACAAATACCACCTTCTTCCCCTGGAATGAGACAATAAATACACAGTTGAATACAAGAAATAAAAATACAAATGGATGAGATGATAGATACACAGTCAAATACAATAAGTTACAGTAAAGATCTATTCAGCCAATATAGGTACCAATCCGTTTGCAACCATCTGACAACAAGTGCGCACAATTGTCTGAAAGGCGCACCTTCAGATCAGTTGCAACAGTCAAAACAACCGCCTGATATACATTTATACTGTATCTATAATATTGTCGTGGGCGGTCTGAACAATATCTGCAAAATTAAAAAACCCAAAAACAGTTTGTTTAAGCATTTCGGTGCGACCGCAACCCTTTTGTATATATATAATATATATATATATATATATATATATGTATGTATGTATGATATGGTATATATATATACGTGTGTATATAAATATACTGATATAACTATTTGTCTATATATATATATACATAAATAAATATATATACATACATACATACATACATATACATATATATATATATATATAATATACCTATACATATACCTATATATGAGGGTAGACCTATACATATA
>NW_014040516.1:126677-137465 GCF_001186125.1 Sphaeroforma arctica JP610
TATTGTATGTATATATATTTATATTTATGTGTATGTGTGTGTGTGTGTGTGTGTGTGTGTGTATGTATGTATGCATATTGTAGGTATATTGTATGTATATATATTATATATGGAATTATATATATATACTGACGCTCTCTCTATCCACCTGCCCGCAGCTGTGTACAAAGGTCATGTTGAGCTGGTGCATATGTTCACGCAATGGGGAGCCAATCCCAATGCTAAGAACAAGGATGGCTTCACCTCCATCATGTATGCGTGCGACCAGGGCCATGTGGGGGTATGCACAATGTACTGTACGTGTCTGTGGGTGCCGTAAAACCCTAAACCCTAAAACAATGTACTGTACGTGTCTGTGGGTGTGGGGTGCAGGGTGCCTAGCAGCCTGCCTGTGGGCGAGTTGCCTGTGACAATATGTTGAGGGTGGTGTGTTCGATTATAGCCGGAGTGTACTATATTTGGATGATGGTGTGTTTTATTTATAGCCAGAATGTGCTATATTTAGATGATTGCATATCGCCTTGGCACCATAGTGTGTATGTGTGTCGATACTCCCACACCCGTTTCAACGGCCACGTGGTTCTATATATAGTTTGGGATTTGAAACATCTTCAAAATTGTAAAATGTTTTTGAATATATATTTATATATATATGTGTGTGTGTGTGTGTGTGTGTGTATATATATATTATTACTATACACCAACACATACTTTCATGCACAACTCTACACTCAAGGCCCAACATACCGGTAGCGTCCGGCTTGATAGTCTTTGCAGTGCCCCCCTGGTCCTGTGCTTTCCTCTTGACTGGCTGCGCCGTACCTGTGGTCCCCATTGGCTTACCCGCACCCCCTACCCCGCCCTCTCCAGTACCTGCATCCCCAGCAACAGTCGCCGCACCACTACCCCTTTCAAGCATCAGCACATCTCCGGCGGTTCCGCCCGTGCCTGGATGCGTACCAGGCATAGCCACCCCCGCGGCCTCTAAGTCCTTGCGTGCGTGTATGCGCATATGCCGCGCCAGGTACCCTTCACTCATGAACTTCTTGCCGCACTCCTTGCGCGTGCAGAAGAACTTGTGCTCTGCCGTGTGTGTCTTGGCGTGGTTAGCTAGAGAGGTGCCCCGACTGAAACTGGCCGTGCACCCCTTGAACACGCAGGGATAGTTGATGGAATGCTCGCTGAACACCTTCATCTGCCTGTCCGGGTTGACATGGGTGAGGGTCATGGTAGTAGTCGTGTTGTTGTTGTTGCTGCCGTTGCCGTTGGTGTTGTTGATGATGGGGTTGGTGTTGTTGTTGTTCATGTTGTGGTTGTTGTTGTTGTTAATCATATTAATACTATTGATGTTGTTGTTATTATTACTCAGGTGTGCTGTGCTCATATTCAGGGTCGCCAGTGAGTTGGCTGCCTGCGCCGTGTCCAGTTGTGAGTCTGAGCTCCCGCGACTGTGTTGGTTGTGCTTCGCTGCAAGAGGGTCCTGCCCGTCATTCATCTGCTGCAGCGTGTTGTTGCTCATCTGTTGTAACGTGGCCACGCCCGGTACCCCGTTGGCCATGGAGCCCTTAGCAGGGTCGCTCACGACACCACCCAGTATGCCATGCCCCATTACGCCTACCGGCATGGCCGGGGGGGCGCTGAGTGCGTCCATGTAACTGCCTGGCTGTGGGAGAGCCTGTGCGTGTTGTTGTTGTTGCTGTTGTTGTTGTTGTTGTTGTTGTTGTTGTTGTTGTTGTTGTTGTTGTTGCTGCGGTTGCTGCGGTTGTTGGTTGTGGTCCCGTCCTGGCGCGTGGGGGGCGGGTGCAGCTGACACCTGGGCAATTCTCAGCAGGTGTATCTCCGGGTACTGCTCACCCAGACCGCCCGTTGCCGTGGCCACATCGGTCCCATTTCCCGTGTCCCGGGTGTCCTTAGAGGACTCCATGCCATCCTGTGCACCCAACTTGGCCTCAGCCGACATCGCAGTAGTACCCCCAGGCTCCTGCCCCCCATTGGCACTAGCCACCCCGGCCGTATCCGGTCTCGCTAACTCACTACCGTTCGAGCCCATCCCACTCACCCCACCACTTGTAATGTCGTGTTCGGTGTGTGTCTTGACGTGGTCCAGGACATTTGAGGGGGTGCTGAACCGCTCATTGCACCCCTCCAGAGTACACGGAAAGGACAGGATGGTGGCGCTGGCATTGCCCAGAGAGTTGCCTATACCCCGCGCGTGTTTGACGCGTACGCTACGCGGCGGTATGGTTGCCCTGTTGTCGCATATCGCCTGTACCGAAGCGGGTGGGGAGGAGATGTGTTTGAGCACACGCGAATGAGTGAGGGTAGGCGTACAGCGGATGAGAGGCGGACGATGGGAAGACGCACCGGGAACGTTGGATGGGGGGGAAGTGCAGGGATGGCCGATTTATATATATATATATATGTGTGTGTGTGTGTGTATATATATATATATACGCAACGTGTTCAGGCATTGAGGAGAACATAGAAACACTCTACAACGTGGCGTAGGTGGGGTGGGGGGTGATTGCTTGAGTCCAAGCTGATCTGAAGCCAAGTTGTCAAACTTGTTCGATGCAAGTGATGAGAAAGAGTCGCGCACAGAGTGCTAACGGTACTAAACAGGAACTAACTACAAACCAGACGACCCAAACAACGGTTATGTGAGTTCACAAGATAGATGTCGAGGCCGGACAGGCAGCACGCCCGCCGACTGAAGCATAGAAGATATTGGCGATACAAATGCACTACATACGCAGGACGCCAAAAAATAACAGCTAAATGGAGACAGTTATACGTTGTGCCCAGGGTGGCTGCTCAGACACTTTGTGACTCACTCGCTCAGTGGCTGAGGCCCAAGTATTACGGGATATGTGTAGTGTACTGTTGGTCTACTTGTACACTGGTGTGTCATTCGTGAGCAGGGTGTAGCGCCCACTGATGATCGAGCAGAAAAACGGTACAGTTGCAAACGTGTTATCAGTTAAACTTGAGTTTCTTTTGTTCACTACTGTGCATGTCCGTTGGCCGCATAAGGTAGAGGTACCTAGACTCGCTCGTCACACACTGGTAGGTGTAGTATATGCGAGACATGCTGGCACATACAAGTCACAGAGTCACAGCTCACTCCACCAAATTACTCGAAGCAGTGCATTAACTCACTTGACAGTCTGTGGAACAGAAGGGTTGGTCGTTGTTGGCCTCATCCGAGACCGTGTATTCCGGGCTAGCTGCGTTCCCGCACACTACACAGGTCATATCTCGAACGATTCGTGCCATTGTCGAGTTGGTATATACTGTGTGTATGGGGTAGTGGTTATTGCTGGTTCTATGGAGACCCTTCTGTGTTTCTGGGTGTGTAAGGACTAGGACTATGAGGTTTTACGAGATGCGACACTACTATCAACAGTACATGATAGTCGTTTAGCCTGAGATGTAGAGATGATTAACGAAGTCACTTCGGGTCTGTGGCTTCGTATTACTAGGGACTTTAGATGTGATGCATGCGGTGAATATTCCTAATTTGGTAAACTCTGTGTCCGGACTGCTTTTAAGCCCCCACAAGCTGTATGTTTAATACATAATACATACATCCAATACCGATTGCATCCACTGTATTATACACGCGAGAGAGACGGCTATGTACGTATACCGAAGGTGCCTGTAACAGCTGTGTGCAAGTTTAGCGTAGCTAGCTTTAGGGTGCACAACGGTAGACAAGACAAGACAAAACAAGACCTAACACAGTGCAAATAACCCTAAACGAAGACGTTAGTGATTGACTTTTATGAAAGTTTGAAAACCTCGCGGGTTGGGTTTCATTATCGCTTCATATTTTTTTTATACTCTTCTTCTCTTCTTCGTGCACACTCGCTCGGTCAATGACTGACACAGCCGTTATTGAAAATATGTAAAAAAAATAACCGAAGATGATTTAATAAACAACAAACCACAGGACACTATTATGTATTAAATATATAGTATGTTGTAAACTATCGCTGAATTGGCAATCTTCCAGGCGATCTATAAGCTTGTTTACGACACACCATTGAAATGAAGATTTTCTGTTGATATGTGTTTTATACCAATTTCATCTTCTCATACTGCACTGGCTGGCTTAAAATAGATTTATATATTGCAGTGGTGGTCTTCTTATGGGTCTTTTTAGGGGTCTAATTTTATCGGTAAAAGTAACTACGATCTCCCGCTCAACTCTGAGAAAGCCAACGGGCTGCCTATTACACTATGTACTTTCATTCCAAAAAAATAGAGAGCGAATAGATATCTAAAGGCCGTATATAGTATGAATGTATGCATATATATTTTTAGCTTCGTATATATATATATTTACAATATATATTATATACGTATAGATATTTTCAAATAGGTTGCTAGTTGTTCAACTATAAGCCTTGTGTGCATGCTTTTGTTGCGTGTAACGTGCAGGACTCTCAGTAAATAACGGACGCTGTGGAGTGGTGAGTACTGGCATAACTTAGAACCACCAATACAAGCAAGCGTCGTTATATCACTGTTGCTGTTGCTATACTTTTGTCGGGTTGAGTGCATGCTGTATATCGAACAATATCCATCTAATCTAAGAGTAAGCAAGGACGAGAGATCAGGTTCTCCTTCATTTGTATATTTATATTACATATCTATACATTGACGTAGACTGCGGCAAAAGAACACCTTCTAAGGCGGGTTGACTATATAGAGACTGCTTATATAGTTTCTTTGAATAGCCATCAATATGAGTTCAGCCGTCGCTGCTTCTGACGGACACAACAACGTGTACGATCGAAGCACTAAAACTAATAGGGAGAATGTAGATACTGAATCGTCCGAGATTATTGGGAATGACAAGCACCGATATAGGAAGGGCAAGTTCTTGGGCAAAGGTGGATTTGCACGTGTGTATGAGATCACGGACGTTGAGACGGGTAGGGTGTTAGCGTGTAAGGAGATAAGAAAAGCATCTGTTGCGGAGCCACGCACGTGGGCTAAGGTATGGAAGTATCTGGGTAACCCACAAAGTTACATATAAACTGAGTCATATATATATATATATATATTAATATATATATTATCTGTGTTATGATGTGCACAGCTTTCTAGCGGCAATCAAAACCACCAGTCAAACCACACACATCCTCCTCGACAGCAGCGGACCGGTAATATGTGATCTGCTATATATATATATATCTCTCTCTATATATATATATGTATACATATATATGTATATATATATGTATAGATGGATATATATATGTGTGTGTGTGTATATATATTTATATATATGTGTGTGTGTGTTTATGTGTGTATGTGTGTGCGTGTGTGTGTGTGTGTGTATGTGTAAGTGTATCAGTGCGCGTATATTATGTGTCTACCTCAGTGTTTGAAGTGAATATATTGTGTATGTGCGGTGTTATTCCAATTTGAAGCATGTTCGATACACTGAAACTTTACAAATTTTGGGATTATGAACTGTCGCAAGAGTCAGTAGAAGTTATAAATTTATAAATGCATATATATAAATATATGTGTGTGTGTGTGTGTGTGTGTATGTATATCTATGTCTATATCTATATGTATGTATGGATATATATATACATATATATATATATATATAGATCTATATATATGTGTGTATATACTATGTATGCGTGCATATATATATGGATATATGTATATATGTATATACGTATACATATATATATGTGTGTGTGTCTTTATATGTATATATATATATATATATAGGTACGTGTCTATATAGGATATATATATATATATATATATGCTTATATATTTATATACATTTTTGCTTAGATATTTACTCTTATAAATATATATATACATATATATGTAAATACAAATATAAGTATGTTTGTGTATATGTGTGTATATATATAAATATATTTATATATATATATATATATATAGTTGTGTATATATATATAGTTGTATATCTATGTGTATATATATATATATATAGTTGTATATATATATATAGTTGTATATCTATGTATATATTTATATTTATATTTATATATATGTATGTATGTATGTATATATATGTGTGTGTATATATGTATGTATATATATATATATATGTGTGTGTGTGTGTGTATGTATATGTATGTATCTATATATATATAGTGTCGTAGTTTGATGCTAATATTTGATTTTATATACACTTTGAAGTTTTCTCTCATTTCAAATATACCATATTTGATACATCCCCAATTCATTCCTTTCCCTATTGCTGTCCGTTTTAATTTTCCTGAATATACAGGTGGTCTCTGAGATCAATATCCACAAGAAACTGCGCCATACGAACATTGTGCAGTATGAACACTTCTTCGAGGATAACGAATGCGTATATATTGTACTCGAACTCTGTTCAAACAAAACTCTTTTGGAGCTGCTGAAGACCCGCAAACGCCTGCAGGATTTTGAGGTCAAGTACTATATGCTGCAGATGCTAGCTGCGTTACAGGTGAGTGTGATACAGAGCCAGACAGTTCCAATATCAACCGATGTCGCATGCGTCTACCTACAGAGCTCAGTAGTCTGCTGTCTATTAATACCATCGCATGTAGATAAATAGGCGCATGTGTACGCGCGTGTGTGTGTGTATGTGTATACGTGTGTGTGTGTGTGTGTGTGTATGTGTATACGTGTGTGTGTGTGTGTGTGTGTATTCTAACACATCCGCACATCGGCTTACGCCCCTATACAGTATCTACAAGCGAAGAATATCATCCACCGTGACCTTAAGCTGGGTAATCTCTTTCTCTCGGGTGACATGAAGATCAAAATCGGCGATTTCGGATTGGCTGCGAAATGTGATGACGGCGAGCGGCGGCAGTATGTAGCCTGGCTGTTCTATATGTGTCTTGTATTGTTTTACGAGTGGATATTTATTCTGATATATATCCCTTGGGTACTGGTTGTTCCGTTGACGTCTGCTATTTAATGAGTCACTGTTAGTCACTATCGTATCCCACCAATCCGCTTTTTTCCTCTGTAGATCGCCCCCAATTGTTGTGATATGTATCTCATAGTATTAAACTCATTGAAATATATATATATATATATTATGTATGTGTATATATGTGTTTATAAATATGTATATATGAATGAACCGAAGAAAGCTTTTGGGAATATCGAGAGGAGGCCGTTGCCGTTGTAGAAATCGGGATGGGACTGTTTTGAACATGTCTAATATGATCAAAATAATAAGTATGTCATCTCCAAAGGGGTTGTTGAATCACTGACAGTCACACTCACACCCACCGACTATCTCCTCATCCCCAACTCTATTCTCTCCAGGACGCTCTGTGGCACCCCCAATTACATCGCGCCTGAGATACTGGACAAACGCGGACACGGCTACGAAGTGGATACTTGGTCCATGGGGGTGATCCTGTAAGTGCACACACGTGCTAGTCACTGCTACCATGGGCTACACATTGAACCCTTCTTCTGTTTGTTTTGTTTTTGTTATATTTTGGTTTGGTTTGGTTTGGTTTGGTTTGATTCAGTGTATATTTGGTCCATGGGGGTGATCCTGTAAGTGCACACACGCGTGCTAGTCATTGCTACCATGGGTAACACATTGAACCCTTCTTCTGTTTTTTTTATTTTGTTCTGTTTTTTTTGGTTTGGTTTGGTTTGTTCTGTTCTATTTTGGCTTGGCTTGGTTTGTTTTTTTTTGATTTAGTGTATATTTGGTCCATGGGGGTGATCCTGTAAGTGAGTGCACACGCACGTGCTAGTCACTGCCACCATGGGCTACACATTGAACCCTTCTTCTGTTTGGTTTATTTTGTTTTATTCTGGTTTGCTTTGAATTGGCTTGCTTTGTCTTGCCTTGGTTTGCTTTGTCTTGCCTTGGTTCTGTTTCGTTTCGTTTCGTTTCGTTTCGTTTCGTTTCGTTTGGTTATGTCTTGACTTGTTTTGTTTTATCTTGGTTTGATTTGATTTGGTTTGTCTTGCCTTGGTTTCGTTTCGTTATGTCTTGACTTGTTTTGTTTTATCTTGGTTTGTTTTAGGGTTTTTACAAGACAAGGTCTTGTCTTGTCTAGTCTTGGTTTGGTTTGTCTTGTCTTGGTTTCGTTTGGTTATGTCTTGTTTTGTTTTGCCTTGGTTTGGTTTTTGTTTTCGTTTGATTGGTTTGCTTTGTTTTCGTTTGATTGGTTTGCTTTGCTCTGGTTTGTCTTGCCTTGGTTTCGTTTGTTTTGTCTTTTGGTGGCATACTGAATCCTATTTTAGAATAGGATTTTTAATATTTGGAATCGGGTGGGTTCCGGATATAGTTGGTGTGAGAACTGATTGTAAACTCCCCATCCTGTTTTGACCTCCTTGGTTACTGCAAGGCGAGTGTATAGTTTGTACAAATTTATAGTTGTCATCATATATGTATTACGTAGCACTGTCTCAGGTAGGCTTATTTATATCCCAATTCCGCCCACTTATAACTACCTACCGTAGAACGTATGGTACACGCATGTACTCACCGATAGATATGCTTTGACATATATGGTGTATGTGCACCGTTTGTACATACATTAATCCTCACCTGAGTGTATGACAATTATTTTAGATACACGCTGCTGGTGGGCTACCCCCCCTTCGAGTCGAGCAACGTCAAGAAAACCTGCAAGCTCATCAAGTCAAATAGCTATTCCATCCCATCGGAAATGAATCTCTCTGAGGTGAGTGCCACGCACCGAAGGGAATCTTAGATGTATATGTGTATATATATATATATAGTATGTATATGTGTATGTATGTATGTATGTATGTATATATATATATATATATATATAACTGTCTGTCTGTGTGTGCCCCATTTTTGATGAATTTTATACAGAGCTGTACGGTAATTGCATGTGCGATAGCGGTTGTAAGCGACTGTGATGTGCATGCCCCATGTTTACACATATGTTGACAGTTCTTAACATGTGACCTCCCGATAGCAGTAGAGCCGATGTGTGAGGTGGTATTCGTTAATGTATATGTCTGATTCTGATATCAGAAACAGGATAGATTGTACTTATGCCACAGGTGGGCACCATACTGGAGCCTGTGTGTCTTGTAGGTAGTGAGGTTTGCTATTCTGGAACCATTTTGCACTAGTGAAGTCAGTCTATGCAGTCTTGCCTGCGGAGACACTTTAAGCTATTTTATACTGATTTGTACCGATAGAATTGGTGCAATGAAACAGTCGACGGCAATATATCTAAATATTTATATATATACATATATATATATATATATATATACAGATACATACATATATATATGCATGTATTTTTGTATGTATGTATGTATATAAGTGCATCACAAATGATTAACTCACATGCTTACTCCTACCAATGTCTTCCTTGTCCTCTGTTTATTTGTGGTAGTCCGCCACAGATTTGATCACGAGCATTCTAAACTCAGACCCTGAGCAACGGCCAACGTTGGAGGCTATTCTCGTACACCCTTTCTTCATCACCGGCCCAACAACCGACACCCTCCCCATATCGGCACTGACTGTAGCGCCAAAGGTGTGGTTTACATATGTATATATGTACATAGTTTATTTGTTACTATGTTGGGAGTGTATGTGTGGATTAGCTATGTACATGAGTACATAGTTTATTTATCACCATGTTAGAGTGTATGTGTGGGTATATATATAGCTATCGTCCCGTGCATTGAAGTACTATACTGGTGCATCCGTTCTTCATCACCAGCCCTGCTACAGTAGTATGGCCTTACCAAAGCTTCGTAGTGTTTGTGCATGGCTTCCTCATACCGGACCTTCCTTCAGGCTCACTCCCCACCTCGGCACTGACTGTAGCACCTAGAGTGTGTATTATGTACACATTCACACGTAACAATATTTTACGTATTCCCGGCGGAAAGGTATAGGAATGAGTATTGGGCTACATGCGTGCAAACGAATCATAGCCTTGTACTACGCATCCCTTCTTCATAACGGCCCTTGCTACGGATAACCTCCTCACATCAACACTGACTGTGGCGTCAAACGCGTGCATTAACCTTATATATGGCCATGCATATTACGGCTTATACCAAGGTGTTGCATTAGCCGTATATATGGCTATTTATATTACGGTTTAGACCAGAGTATTGCATTAGCCTTATATATGGCTATGTATATTACGGTTTAGACCAGAGTGTATGTCTGCTCAGAGGACTCTGAGTCTGCTGGTTTTATTCTTCAACATCGGCCCGTATACACCTCCTATACATCTATCGTCCTCTTGGTCCGTATCCCAGCATGCCTCTTGCTAGCTAGTCACATATACCTACTGTTTCTCGGCCTATTCTAGTAGGCTGCCTGCAAGTTACCTATTTATAGCCTACTTACCTACTCACAGGCTCTCTCTTTATTTCAGTATGTATCGCTCAGTAAGCTCAGAACCCCGGCCAGTAAAAGGTCCAACAACAACCGCAGTGTACTAGAACAACGTACTGTGAATCGCAATGCGTTGTAAACGCTTTCCCAGCCTATCATACACATCGCATGCAAGCGTACATACTACCCACGAGCCACTGACTACTCATCTCTCTCTCTCTCTATATATATATATATCTCTCTCTCTCTCTCTCTCTCTCTCTCTACTACTACTACTACTACTATACTACTACTCTACTACTCTACTCTACTACTACTACTACTACTACTACTACTACTACTACTACTACTACTACTACTACTACTACTACTACTACTACTACTACTACTACTACTACTACTACTACTACTAC
>NW_014040516.1:137485-149925 GCF_001186125.1 Sphaeroforma arctica JP610
TACTACTACTACGGTACTCTACTCTACTACTACTACTCTACGTCTACTCTCTCGTACTACTCTACTACTACTCTCTCTACTCTCTCTCTCTCTCTCTCTCTCTCTCTCTCTCTCTCTCTCTCTCTCTCTCTCTCTCTCTCTCTCTCTCTCTCTCTCTCTCTCTCTCTCTCTCTCTAACACACTCACACTCTATATATATATATTCCAGTATGCTTTTTACAGCAACTTCCAAACTCTCAACCTCACACACACACTGTCTCTCTCTCTCTTTATTCCAGTACACATCACTCAGAACCCCTGGCAGCGAACGAAACAACAACAGCAGTGTGTTACAACAACGGACGGTCAATCGCAATGTGGTGGACGTGCGCACAGACGAGCAGAAGGCCGCGGCTGTGAAAGGGATCGAGTCACGCTCAGTGCGCAACTCGAAACCTGTCAGGATACACAACGCCAAGATGGTAAGGGTCTGTGTGATGTACACTGGTATAGTCAATCTGTGTCATGTTTATGTATATAGTCCTACTATATTATGTCTATGTTGTCTGGGTTGTATACACGGTGAAGTATACGTAGAGTCAAACTGTGTTGTGTTCATGTTGTCTGGGTTATATACACAATGATGTGTACGTATAGTTCTACTGTGTTATGCTCATGTGGTTTATTGATTGTACTAACTGTGTTTGTTGTGTATTGTGTTGTGTTCATGTTGTTTACTAATTGTGTTAGCTTAACCATTCATATATAACATATTGTAATAAGATAATTATATATGTTATTATTCGCATACAACATAGATACTATGTAAGTTAGATGTATAGGTTGTTATTCATATATTACATATATCATAGTAAGATGCATATATAAGTTATTATTCGTATATAACATATATCTTAGTAAGATAGATATATAGGTTATTATTCATATATACCATATATCCTAATATGATACATATATATAAATCTCCATGCAGTCTTATCCTTGGCTTCATACAGGTCTGTGACTATGAAACAAACCATAGTACTTCGAAAGTACGATTGATGTATAGTCCCTCTACTGATTCCTCATACTCACCGCCGTTCAGGTCTCAGAGCACACCCAATCGACCGCATATCAGAAAGGGCTGCGACAGACAAGTAGGGCCAGTACGGGCAGAACCAATGAGGAGAATGAATACGGTATGCGCTTAGGGTTTAGGGTTTGGGCCACATATATACCATGTGTATATTGTGTAGAGACTGTACGATAGTAAGGTATTTTGACGTAGGTTTGTTGTACATATATATATATATGTAGATATGGGTGGGTATGTGTATGTGTGTGTATATATATATATTAAAATCACTATTCATGGTATTCCGTTTGCTCTTTCCAATTTCAGGTACACACATAGAGATAGTGCCACCGAAGTCTGATGTGACTGCAGCCCAACAGACGTCACATTTATTGCACCACACACGAGCAACACGCATCGAATCCCCTGCAAGGCACAGTGGTAAGTGTGTGTGGGTATACTGATACGTGATTGGTTGCTATATATAAGTGTATATGCATACTGATATGTGATTGGTTGCTATATATAAGTGTATATGCATACTGATGTGATTGGTTGCTATATATAAGTATATATCCATACTGATACGTGATTGGCTGCTATATAAAAGTGTATATCCATACTGATCCGTGATTGGTGGTTATTCACACGTGTGTATAAGTACGGGTTTGTGATTGGTTGGGTTAGCCCTGAGAGTATATGTGTACCGATATGTGATTCTAGGATCGTTTGTATACTACCCCCGAGTGTATATGTATTTATATGTGTATGCCATAGCTCACGTATGTATTTGCCAATGTGGGTGTTATCTACCTACCTCCATATTCCATAATGGACAAATATCCAGCATACCTACAAGAATAGTATGTGTGTGTGAAGTGGCTCGGTATAGTGAGGCTGCAACAGGCACACTTCGCCTGCCAAGGGCTCTATCACGTAGGGATGCTACGCCGTTGGGTTTAGGGTTGTAGGGTTTACAAACCCATATAGCATTTACTACTGAAAATGTCCTACGAGATTGTTGGTCGCGCAGAAAGGCGAAGGCTTGTACTTAATAATACGTTTGCATGTGCATGTTTGTACGGACCTTTTAATAAATGTATCTATCTATGTGTCTATATGTATCCGTGTACCTATTTTCTAGGTGTTTTGTGTGTCTACGTGTTTAGTCTATGTAATTATTGTCTATGAATCTTTGTGTAGATGTGTCTCGTTTGTATATGTGTATATTTGTCTCTGTGTATATGTGTCTATGTATCTATTGTCTAAGTATGTATGTATTTGTGTGTATGTTCATATGTATTTATTGTCTGTCTATCTTTGTGTATCTATCTATATATGTGTGTGTCTGTGTGTGTCTTTATGTATACGTGTCTATGTATCTATTATCTATGTATCCTTTTATCTGTATCTATGTAATTATGCAACCGTGTACCTACACATCTATTGTACGTACCTCTCTACTGGCTATCATACCCTTCCTTATACGCATCTACCCCCTATCACACCATAGCACACAGCAGAACATCGAGTGTGCCTGCGTCTCTCAATAGCTTAGCTGCATCTCTCAGCTACTGGCTAACACACCCTTCCTTATATCTACCTCCCCCTATCACACCATAGCACACAGCAGAACATTGAGTGCGCCTGCGTCTCTGAATAGCTTAGCTGCATCTCTCAGTGGTCTTCACTTGGCAGCGGGCGATAAGACGGACGAAAAGAGACGTCTGAGCCAAATCAAACCCTTAGGTGTGTGTGTGTGTGCATATTTGAAGATGCATACTTGAAACCTTGGGTGTGTGTGTGTGTGTGTGCATAATTACATATATATACTTGAAACCTTGGGGGGGGGGTGCATAATTACAGATATATGCTCGAAACCTTAGGTGTGTGTGTGTGTGCATAATTACATATATATACTCGAAACCTTGGCGTGTGTGTGCATAATTACATATATATACTCGAAACCTTGGCGTGTGTGTGCATAATTACAGATATATACTTGAAACCTTAGGGGTGTGTGTGCATAATTACAGATATATGCTCGAAACCTTAGGTGTGTGTGTGTGTGCATAATTACAGATATATACTTGAAACCTTAGGGGTATGTGTGTGCATAATTTTAGATATATATGTTGCCATAAGTATGTCGAATCACACTCAGAGGCGTACATGCAGGGTATATAGATATGTATGTATTTGTGTATGTGTGTGTATATGTATTTGTGTACGTACATGTATGCGTATCTATATTCGTTTCTATTTCAATTACGACGCTGCGTATGGCGGCGCTCTACACTATACTCTATCTCCGTATCTACTCAGATGATAAATATAAACCCCATACCAAGCTACCTTCACCTCAGCCCCATCAACCACACCCTTCTATCTACCACCCCCGACATCCCAACCGCTATACACCACCCCATATACACACACCATCTCTGTACCCGTTCCCCTACAGAGCCTCTGAGCAAACCACCCCCTCTGTTGTGGGTTGCCTGTTGGTTAGACTACACCGCTAAGTACGGCGTCAGCTATGAACTCAGCGACTGTACTGTGGGCGCCATCTTCAACGACAACAGTCGGATCGTCCTGGCAGCGGACTCTGAGTATGTTGCTACAGCCTTGACTTTGTGTGTGTGTGTATGTGTGTGTGTGTGCATCATCACAGTATCTGAACGATGGTGACTATACACGTACTACGTATGCTGGTTTCCGTTTGTATGGTGATACCCGATAGCTGTGTTAAGTAGACGACAATTAGGGCATATAAATATTGATCACGTGACTGAGACAACAGGTTGCCTGTATTACATTACATAGTGCCAACACCAGAGAAGGTGGACGTCTATCGAAGTGAATGTGTGCGTCTAACAATGTGAAAATGGCCGTTTCGTTTATCAAAGTGGACTAATAGCCTGTGAACCAGCTGTGAGGGGCATAGTACAGACAGCCAGCAGAATCTCAACACGTGAATACTGACTGAAGACTCCATGACACTCTCATCACGACGACAATCAGACTGCACAATACTACTAGCATTTTCTTTTACCTACTATCAGGATACAAACTATTCCCATACTTTCATTGTTGTATATCTAATATCCGGATACAACATATTCTCATCCTCCCTTTGCCTTCCACCTACTATCAGGATACAACATATTCTCATCCTCCCTTTGCCTTCCACCTACTATCAGGATACAAACTATTCTCATCCTCCCTTTGCCTTCCACCTACTATCAGGATACAAACTATTCCCATCCTTTCATTGTTGTATATCTAATATCCGGATACAACATATTCTCATCCTCCCTTTGCCCTCCACCTACTATCAGGATACAAACTATTCCCATCCTTTCATTGTTGTATATCTAATATCCGGATACAACATATTCTCATCCTCCCTTTGCCTTCCACCTACTATCAGGATACAACATATTCCCATCCTCCCTTTGCCTTCCACCTACTATCAGAATACAAACTATTCCCATCCTTTCATTGTTGTATATCTAATATCCGGATACCGCATATTCTCATCCTCCCTTTGCCTTTTACCTACTATCAGGATACAAATTATTCCCATCCTTTCTTTGCCGTACATCTAATACCCGGATACAAACGTACCCCATCTTCTCTTGTGTATCTCTTATGTGTTATAGCCAGGTAGAATACATCCTGAACGGCGACAAGACCCAGGAATCGCTAACATCGCCCCCAGACGCGCTGAAAAAGAAAGTGGCTTTGCTGGAACATTTCAAACGCACAATGTACAAGAACTTGCGGAAGGTGCGGACCTCATTTGTTTGTATCTGCTGTATGAAATGTATGTATCACGCGATAGGTATACACCAGACACACAGCTTTATCGCAAACAAGCACGCGGGCGTGTCTAAGCCTATACATATACGTCTGTGTACGTACATGTGCATGTGCAAACACGCATATATACCTACGGGGTGCACCGCTATATATATTGTGAGATAGGAAATTCACGCTAGTTAGGAACGCAATTCTTTTCATAGTAGTATAGTTAGAAGTTGAAGAAAGACTAGTGTGCATTCCAACCTACGAGCTTCTCTGGACCTCACTCATGTCACACCATCCACCAATACTCACAGTGCGGCGAGGACGTTCACAACGTCGATGACAGCAACGCACACAGATCACACAGCTATGTGCATGTGAGTCATTGGCTCAGGACTGAGAGGGCTATGATGTTTCAGCTTAGCAATGGCTCCATCCAGGTATATACACGCGTGTTGACGATCAATGCATATGCATAGTACTATGTCTCAGTGTATGTATGTACGTATGTTTGTTTGTATGTCTGTGTATATGTATGTATGGATGTCCTCTTAATACATTAATTGGCTTAGGGCTGAGAGGGCTATAACGTTCCAGCTTAGCATTGGCTCCATCCAGATATATACTCGCGTGTTGGCGATCAATGCATGTACATAGTACCCATCTCTCAGTGTATAGACTCGCCTCGCCTACTGATAACACGTGTTTGCATCTCTTACTAAAACAACTGTATACCTGTCCCCATCTCCCAGGTCAATTTCTTCGACCACAACAAGGTGCTAGTCTCGGGGTCGACTGGGGCAGTCCTCTTCATCAATACAGAGGGCGAGTCTAACATATATCGATACGCCGATTTGACGGTGTATGTGGTTTGTTGTGCGATGCCCGGATATATGTGATATATATATATATTGTGTGTGTGTGTGTGTCTATCTATAGTCATATCCATATCTATACCTATGGATTTATGTGTATAAAACCCTATCACTACTGTACTCTACATCCTAAATTACTTCCGATAGCTACACAGTATAACTAATTAATATCTTGAAAAATCAATCCATACTTGAGCTCCTCTGTCTCCAGCATAAAGTTTGCCCCGTGTTCTTTCTAGCGAGTGTCGAGTATCTCGACTGTCAGTCACTGACTGTGGACTGGCCCTATTTGTTTGCAGTTGTTGGTAGGCGATCTCTCTGTTAGTCAGCTTTGCTGCAGTTATTAGCAACCTGCTACAGTGTGTACAATCTCTATGTTCTATCAAATGCTGGGATGCTGTAATTTTATGGAGCAGTCAAAGGGTGCACCTCAAAGCAACACAAAAGAGGTTCGGGGTCGCACACGATTACAGGTGATACTGTATCCATATCGTTAGAATCTTGGCCGCCAAGGTACTTTGGTTACTCTCGTCTATTTATAGATGCAGAGCATCTCATGAGACCTCCGGGAAACATTATTATTATTTGTTTTAAACCCTTTGGAGATACGTGACACCAAAGTAACATACCGTGTGTTCCACTCATGAATGATAGATTCGTATACCTGTGTATTTTAGGGTACGCGGCTCTCACTCCCTCTCTCGCACTTTAATACGTCAGGGTATAAGCTGCTCGTTTGCTTCATCATACCCATCATTACTTCAATCCAGCCATGCATGCTTTTATTTCTTTCTTATGTACTATGTGTATCATACCGAAGATCATACCATTAGTGTATGTAATTTATCTTGTTTGCTACTCGCCATTCTATAGATCCAACCATCCGGATCTAGCCTACCGCCTCAAGTACGTCCGGAAAATTGTGGACTATCTTTGCGCCGGAGAGAATAATAATCATTCCAAGCAACCTTCCGAGTCACAGTCACACGGACAGAGATGACAGCGCTAATAATAATCCAGCTGCAAACGTGAGCGCGATATAAGTCCATTTCTACCTTGGTATATGCTCGTCCGTATTGTTTTAACGATTCCGATGTGCGGAGGTATTGGACCGGTTTAGAACTAGCTGTCGAGATGTGCGATCACTAGTGTATGTACAACGGGAGTCAGGCAAGTCTAGCTGCTCAGCGGTATCATAATGGCTGTGGCCGCATGTATTGTGGCGGGTTTAGATTGGCTCTGTATCCACCATACCACCATAGCCAGCTGCGTGAAGTAAGACATAGTATACATAGCACATCGATAATACACTTAACTAATTCAAATAAATTAATGCAACCGTTTGCATTGCTGCTGCTGCAGTACATTCTTCCTTTACGTATATAAATATATATATATATGTACCTATATATATTCATATGTATACATATGCTTGTAGTTTTACTTGCATATATATATATGTGTGTGTGTGTGTGTATTATATATTATCATATATATATATATATATATATATATATATTCTAACACTACTTAAGATCCCCTACAATATCATGAATGATTTTATTGTTCATTGTCTATTTCAATATATATATATATGTGTATATATATGCCTTAGGCCTTATAGTTACTCCGTGGAAAAATAATCGTTGGATGGTGTGATCTCTCATATTTAAGGTAGACAACTACTCTTCATCTCCGCAGATAGCGTTTTGGACTGTAGGAATAAAGTCTTTCTTCCGTGAGACTAGATTGCCAATATTCATTACCAGTTCCTCATCAGCATTGACCTGCGCTTTGAATGCCTCGATAGCCAGTTCTCTCTCATCTTCTCCGATGAGTATCAAATCAGTATTTAGATTTACAATATCAACAATCGATAGGAATACGTACTTTGCGTCTTTCTCAATTTTCAGTTTCTTCATGGCTTCGGCGAGTGCCTCTTTCCGTGCCATCATTGAAGCGGGGTCTGTTGTTTCCACAGTCGCCCAAACAACATTGTTCCCACACAGGTCGAATTCCTTGGTATCTGCACGCACTACCTCATCATCATCGAGATTATTGAATCCATTCGCTTTCGCTTTAAACATAGCGTCGGCATATGAATCGAGATCGCTCGTCTTAGATTGCTTCGCCAGGCATGTAAGCATCATCTTGTCGAGTTCTGTTGTCGTAGGCGAATTCAAATTCAGTGTATCCGAAAGAATAGCGCTCATCAATACACCTGCTATGACCTCACTCATGGGTTTGTTTGCGGAGCCGTAATAGGTCGCAACTATGGTAGAGGCACTTCCCACGGGCCTAATGTCTATACGAACGGGCGTATCAATTACCACTGTACTGGATTGTAGAGCGTGATGGTCCACAATCCCTACGATTCGATTTGTATCCAGATCCTGAGGGAGCTGTGTGATCTGGTTCACATCCACAAGACAAACACTCTTATCTGGAAAATCACCAATGTATTCAGGCGCGGTCAAATTATATTGCTCCAACACCCATTTGGACTCATCGTTCATTTCGCTCGATCGCGCTGCGATGCCATCGAACAGGTCCGCGGCACCTATAGCCCCTGCGATAGAATCAGTATCAGTGTTCAAATGGCCGGTCCATGCACATCCCTTCACATTTTCGCGGAACGTATCCAAATCCAGCGCTGCGATCGGGTTTTTGAACTCGTTAAAACAATCATCCAGGGTCTTTGGCTCTTCTCGCAAGCTTCGGCAGGAGGCTGCTTTTACGCACGCCTGACTAGTAATAGCGATGGCGGTAAATATCCATGTTATAGTCACTTTCATGTCTGCCTGATACCAGAAAGGACCTCTTTAGTGAATTGTGTTCGATAACAACTAAATTATTACAGTATTTATAGTGGCTTTCAAATAGGAGCGGTGGCGAATGGAAGATAGTCAATCGGGTCACTGTTCTGCACTGATCTGTTGGTCTTGCCAATTTTCGTGCGTCTGTAGTCTGTACTCTGTACACTCTATGTAATTACGTATTTATTGTTTTTTATTTTTAAAAGCACGCATTCAGGTCTGTAGTACATAACTGTATATTATAGATATTATCGTATATCAGCGCAGACTCCAGATAAAACGCACACCAGTCACAAGACTGCGCGGGGCGCGGGCCCGCAGGGCGCAGGCTCTAAAAATAGTCGGATTTGTTTGTTCTCCCTTTAAAAATTATACACTTCTCTCTAGTAGAGTAGAGAGTAGAGACTCTATAGAGAGAGAGGGGCGGGCGGATGAGACATGAGTGCGTTTGCTGTTTTTCGTCGTCAGTCCGTCAGATATGAAACTAAATATTTGTATGGTGAATAAAACAAGCATTTCTCCATAGCGGCAAAGCCTCCTTACTCATATGAAATAATTTTTTGTAAACAAACTCCTAAAGTTTGTTCTATTCAAACGAGAGGGTCTTTTTGGTCTTACACATATAAGCTGAGATTTTTATTGGAAAGTCAAGGACGGTACGTCGGTAATATATCCCTGAAAATCATTAATTTCGAATGTTGATTAAGACAATTTATTGGTCAAAACGTTCGCAAAAAAAAGCTACTTACTAATTGCTCCCGGCATACCAGACTTTTATTTTGGATTTTTATCAGAGACCAAGTATCATGTATTTACCAGTACAGGATGTAATAATGTAACTATGTTGTAAATATATTCACTCTATTAGAGAGTATAAATTGATAGCTGTATTTAGGCTTGTAGAGTGTATTTACTATTTAGCAGAGTAAATACTAAATAGCTGTATGAATCGCTTGTTTTGTTTTGATAGTTTTTAATAAAAAAACAAACCCAAAAAAAAACAAACACAACAACGTGACACTGACCTGCTAAATACATATTTATCTAAGTACATTACGTTATGCCGTTATGGGGCCCGGGCCCCTGGGGGTACGGGATAGAAGTTGAACGTAAACGCATATTTGTTCATTTTGAAACGCTATAACGGTGACAATGTAGTTAGAAACGCCCACCTAAGTTGTTTATAGAGTACTGGTTCATATATTAAAAACAGTACACACTTCCGTTTTTAGACCCGAAAACTGCACCTAGTATCATAGAAAAGACTATATATGGAATAAAAGTTTAACGTAAACGTATATTTATTCGATTTATAAAGGTTTTAACGGGAAACCGTTTGAGGTCAGTGACACCCTACTAGTGACCGACCGGACACATTTTATATAACACTATTCTTATATTGATACGCGCAAGTCCAATACGTATAAGGTTTGATAATTAACTCGGCGAGCTCCCTAGTGGTATGCTCGCCCTCTCTGTAGTCTTGTACATTGTATCTTCCCTCAATTGTTGTTCACTGTATACCTGTCAGCTGCCACCACATGGCCTCGTGGCCTGACACCTCCACATCCCCAACTGTGGACAACTATCCGGTACTCTAAAACTCCAACTACACCAATGTCCATTCTAAACGCACGCATAATCTATCTGTAGTGCGTTTCGTTTCTGTGTCTGTATTTGTTATCTTTATTTGTTATCTTCTCAAATCCCTTTCGTGCGCCGGTTTAGTATTTTATCTCACACACCTAATAGTTCGGTACCTTAGTATTACATCCCCCCAAGTGCGGGTGGCCTACGGGCACAGCGCACTTCAATGATGTACCGAACAGCAAACGCATATTCCATATAAAGCACCATGGTAGGTACTGATGCAAGATTCGGTCTCTCAAGGCGATATTAACGCCTTAGAATAAATAAACGCGTAGGTAAATTCTAAGTATCGTGAAAATATCACAGTAAATAAATGAAATAAGACATTTAGTTAAAGTTAGGTATGCCTCGTGAAAACAGCAATACTCTGAGGGATTCTGAGGCTGAGACATTGCCTATATATTTTCCACTCAGTACTGTTTCCGCTGGATTTTATTTAGTGTTTCGTTGTCGCTCTATTAGAAACTATGGTGTGTTTCGTTGGGGCGAATCTGAGATACTCATAAAATCCAATCTTTAGATAAAAAATAAATAAATAGAAATAAAAATACTCTTGATGTCCTTAGTTATTGTCTTAACCAATAACATGCCACTTATCAAGAATTACCGACTTAGCCTTCATCAGACTGGCACATCTGGTTGGCTGATCGAAGGATCAACTAGGTAGCGTTAATAGTCCCTAGAAACCTATATTCGGTTGAGCCATCTCACTACCGAAGTATTCAGATATAAATAAAGTTGGAAAGTAAATAAAGTTCTATTAATGGAACAAGACCAACTCTTTGTGTTTGGTATTTTACTGATGCCTTTAACGGCCTCGTCCAAAAATCGGATATGTAAAATGGAAAAGGTATTAACTAATAAAACCATTAAAACCATTTTAGGAAACTTAAGTTCATCGTGCTATTAAGAGTACATTTAGGAAACTTAAGTTCCTCGTACTATTAAGAGTACATTGAGGAAACTTAAGTTCATCGTACTATTAAAATGCGTTTATAATTTACGTACTGCTTAAGAGTACGTTTATAACATTGACTCTAATGTGGAGGCCCGACTTATTACACAGCCCCCACCCAGCTTTGAGACCCATGAGAAGCAAGTTGCTCACTCAAGCTGATTATGGGTCAAAAAGCAAGAAAGGAAAAACTGGTCGAAACATTAAGTAGCATAACATATAGTTAATGTTTCTCAGGCGGAGAAGTTAAGCGTTCTCGGTTACCCTTTGCGTTTTGGGCTAGGTTCAGTAGGTTCGTGGTGGTCGACTGGACGTTTCTTACGCTTCAGTGTCTTAAGCACATATGAAAGATGAGCATTAAAGCTCGGGATAAATGCTGCAGGCGGATAAGTGTTAACTTCCGTGCCTTCAGACGATGGAAACATGCTACCTTTTCATCTTGAGACTTATGCAGGCGTTTACGCCATTTTCTATTTAAAGGCTTTTAAATAGTCTTGATTATCAAAAGCATCTGAAGTCAACTCAGCAATTGTACCGTCTATAAAGCGTGTACGATAGTATGTATAGCCTCCCCTATCCGTTCTCCATATAATGTCTTTAAACTCAGAACGATCAAGAGGGGCATTAGAATCATGTCTTCTTGCGAGTATAATCTCTGTAGTCGGAATACGACTTGTGCCTATATTAAGCACACTAGAACCCATCGGGGATATTTACCTCGTACGTTCCACTTTTAGTGTCTACTGCAGAGATTATATATGGGCCTCTCCATTTAGATGTTAATATAGTAGCATCGGAATTACGTTAACGGATATTTATTCTGTCACCGACCTGATACTCTACTATCTTCTAGGTAGTGTTCCAACGCTTTTGCCTTTTTAATAAAGCTATGTTGCGTATTTCTCGCAAGCAAGGATATACAACGTTATAAATACGTTGTACCTTCTCTAACCATGGTAACTCATGGTGATCCGGTTCGTCCTTGTTAAAGGGTATTTGTAACTCACTATATCTACCACGAGAATAGTGAGCGGGTGTAGTTCCTGTAACCGGATCAGCACACTCGTTCATCTGTGTTTGTACCCACTTAAGGTGGTACGGCCAATCATCTGCATCCTCCGTTAATGCAGTACGCAAGAAGAACTTAAGTCTTCTATGGCGCGTTTCATTCGCGCCTTGCGTTTGCGGTTTATATGGCACACTTCTTTTTGGCATATGCCTGATACGAGTACTAGCGATTACATTACGTCATTGCAGAACTCACTACCGTTATTGTAAAC
>NW_014040516.1:153524-155603 GCF_001186125.1 Sphaeroforma arctica JP610
AATAGGTCCAAGTAGATGAGTCATACCAAATACCCAGGCTATTGGAGCCATCAAAGTGCATTTAGAACACTTTGGAAATATTGGAAAAAGAGCTTGTATTAAATTATTTAAAATACAAATAAAAACCAATGTATTATCTCAATTGATCTTGATATTTTAGACTGACCGGAGGCCGTATTTCTACATTATCAGTGCTCGTAATACTTAGCCACCCGTGGTCAGCAAGGACTTGGCAATTTAATTCTGCCATGGTCTGCGTATTCTTATCCTTTAATGGATAGAGCAAGTTAAGCCGTGACGCCACATCAAAGAAGTCGCCTGTGTGCTCGGATGTGGGCAGGTCAACCAGATCAATGATGACCCTGCGCCATGGAACATCTTCAGTCACACTCTTAAGCGGTGCGAATCCATAGCGCTTGATCTGATTGAAATCACAGTCTGTACATGAATGATATACTCTGCCAACTAAAGTTGCAGCTTAGGGTGGGCGATCCCAGTTCGCTTAGCATCTTTAAGTGCGTCTGCTACGTTCTGGTGCTTCAGCTTATGATTTTACGTCAGCCAAGCAAGAATGTTTTTATCTTTCTGCTCCTCCAGAATAAAGGTAGGATGTTGAGAATCTACTTGCGTGGTCTCTAAGTCTGTAGTGTTTCCAGACTCCCGTCCTGCTTTCGCATGAGTGTCATAAGTGTGCTCCTGTGCGTTAGAAAACCTGACTTACTAAATAGTCGCATTATATGTGTATACGCTTTAGGATTGTCTTTCATTAATCCCTTTAGATATAAGGTTTGAAAGACCTCGCTTGGACTTTATGTTATTAAACAGAGTCCTAGCTATAGACTGACGCTTCTTAACAGTAGTGTCATTAGTATATTGTATTTCTTGTGCACGGACTTCAAGTGCTCTGTTGCCTTTGAACTGCTTAACATTCAATTGGGTAGAGAGAGATATCTTTGATTCTTTGACCTTGTTAAGGAAGTTCTCAGAAGGGGTCCATTTGGTTGTTCCAATGGGACCTATACGACATATTATAGTTTGTCTCCAGAGCGTCTTCTGGACGGCTCGGGTACCCTGATATAGGAAAGTATCTACTTCCCTATCTAAATATATTGGCTCGCATTGAATCATGCTTATTAATTTATTGAGCCATGGATCTTTACTCTGTTATGGGCAACACAACGCGATGGTAGCTTTATGTATATGAACATAATTCATTAGCTGGGCAATTAAATGCCATGGTGGATTAGCTCACGCATTATGTTTGGAGAGGTCTATTTGAAAGGCGTCTCCCAAAGGATGATTTAAAGTCCTGCAATTCGATAGTTGTGCATTATGATGTGCAGCAAACATATCTATGGTATGTGGCCCAAATATCTTTTGTGCCAGTTCAAACCACCTGGGATTACACTTCCAGTCAGTGGCTAGTAACTCATGTACGGATTTATTAAAGTCCGGTACGAAGCGTGATAACGTATCCGGTAAATGGTTATGTATTCCTGGCAGATGTTTTATATCAAAATGAAACTTTGATATTATATCATATGCCAGCGACTCAGTAATTGTGAGTCGGGGTTCATCTCTTTCATATATTGAAGAGATTTCTGATCACACATCAGCGTAAATGCTGTTCCATAAAGTAATCTCGGAAGTGTGTTAGAGCTGCCACTATGGCTAATAGCTCTTGTTTAACAGTTGGGTAATTCAACTGTGAAGCATTCATTGCTCGACTAAAGAATTGTATATTTCTAGGTTTTTTATCTATAACCTGAAATAATACTCCTCCTAAGGCTAAGTCGGAGGCGTCCGTTGCTATTTCAAACGGCACGCCATCGTCTGGTCCTTGTACAACAGGGGCTTGCTGGACTGCGTGTTTGAGCGCTTTAAATGCGTCATCACACTCTTTAGTCCACAAGTCTTCTAGTTTGCCCTTATGACATCTTTAAGTGTTCAAAATGTTTAAGGTAATCAGCCAAGTGTGGTACTCCATATGAAAAGAAGTCTACAAACCCACACATGCTGTTAACATCTCTTCCTGTAGTTGGTGTTCGCCAATCTAACAGGTGTTCTGCCTTACCGGTG
>NW_014040516.1:178505-190006 GCF_001186125.1 Sphaeroforma arctica JP610
TAACTTGTACCTGCTGGGAGCTGTGTAATAGCCGTGCCTCCACATTAGACTATACGTTATAAACGTACTCTTAAGCAGTACGTATACTAAAGCCGTACTCTTAATAGTACAAGGAACTTATGTTTCCTAAATGGTTTTTAATGGTTTTATACCTTTTCCATTATACATATCAGATATTTGGACAAAGCCACCAAAAGGCCCCAGTAAAATACCAAACATAAGAGTTGGTCTAGTTCTATTAATAGAACTTTATTTACTTTCCAACTTTATGTATATCTGAATACTTCGGTAGCGAGATGGCTCAACCGAATATAGGTTTCTAGGGACTATCAACGTTACCTAGTTGATCCTCCGATCAGCCAACCAGATGTGCCAGTCTGATGAAGGCTAAGTCGGTAATACTTGATAAGTGGCAAGTTATTGGTTGAGACAATAACTAAGGACATCAAGAGTATTTTTCTTTTTTTCAGTTTATTTTTTATCTAAAGATAGGATTGTATGAGTATCTCAGATTCGCCCCAACGAAACACACCATAGTTTCTAATAGAGTGACAACGAAACACTAAATAAAATCCCTTCAACGGAAATAGTACTGAGAGGATTATATATAGGCAATGTCTCAGCCTCACAATCCCTCAGAGTATTGCTGTTTTCACGAGGCATATCTAACTTTACTAAAAGTCTCATTTCGTTTATTTACTTTGAAACTTTCACGATACTTAGAATTTACCTACGTGTTTATTTGTTCTAAGGCGTTGATATCGCCTTGAGAGACCAAATCTTACAATATCTCGACCCAGGGGAACCATGTCCACCACGTAGAACGTGTTTTCCTCTGTCAGGAAATAGCCCAGCGCCCCCGCTTCTTTAGAGAAAACTTGTAATAATACAGTAGTAACCACCCCTTCTAAAGGAGAAGCTTTAAGCGAGCCGTCATAGGCCTGGAGCACGTTTTGCTCCACCTCCACCGACACCAGGCCTTTGCGTTCCGCCACCAAACGAAGCATCATGGACGGGTAGGAACCAGAGTCACAGTAGACCTCGAGTTCACTATAGCCCACTAAGTATGGCACCGTGGGGCCCCTCGCACCGTCACTTCTGCTCTTTCTTACGCATGTTAGCAGTGGCAGCCGCCGCCCCGGCCGGAGCCACCCGCTGTGGGCAGTCAACCCAATAATGGTTCTTGCCACAGATGTGACAAGTGATATGTTTGGGAATTTCACTCCCACTCCGATAGCTGCGGTCAGAGGTAGCACCATTGTCGCCCACTCCAGAGCTGCTCCAAGACGGCGAACGGCTACGTCTCCCATCGAAGGTATGTACGCTTGGACGACGAGGCATCAGACACAGAACAGGACCTCTCAGGGTTCACCCTGTAAGAACGACCCGTCGGACCTGATCCTTCCAATACCTTGCCATACTCAGATCGGCATAGCTGCGACGGTTGGAGCGCCGACAAACATTCTTACCCAGGTAGCGCATCGCATGGAGGAAATTTAAAGCTGCAAACCCCTCGATGCTGGTAAAAATATTTATAAAGGCCATGCGCTCCTTGCCTTGCAGGCAAGTCGAAAAGAAACTCAGCACTCGGTACAGGCACTCCCAAGGCCCTCAAACACATCGATATCCGTCATCATTATATTCGTGACAGTGTTCGTCAAGGCATGATCAATTGATCTTCACAATATATCCATACATATTATTGCGCAGATTTACTCACCAGAAGCCTCGGGCGCCCTAAACATGTCAACTTTCGCGCGCGTTTGATGGGTAATCAGTCTACGAACCCTCAGCAAAATTTATCCCTAGAGTTCCTAGAATACGGCTTTGCATACTCTGCCGCTATCCTAGGATTGACCACTAACCAGGTTTTTTTTACCTAAAGGTTCATATAATGAACCATTTTTAATTTAAGTCAGCATGTCACAATTATCCCATGCTGACTCTACGTTTAGTTCTCCTGTTTACTATAACTCTAGTGCACAACAATTAATAAAGTCTTTAAAAATCGTTTGTATAATCCTTTTTGACAGGTTTCTATATCTATGCTTGAGTTTTATGACATAAAATTTGTAGCCTGCTACCATAGTACCAATAATGTACAGAGTACAGAGTACAGACTAGCAGTAAATAAATAAATATATAAAGGGAGTTTGAAGGGTCATGATTTTCTTTTTTTTTAAATTTTCTTTTCTTAGGGATAATATTATTTATTTCAAAAATGGCAAGTATGTATGATACAATGTATGAACATATGGTATGGCTCTCATAGTCGCTGTAGTGGTTCAGGAAAGATTGATGGGAAGAAGTGGTCAGTAAATTCCCGTTCGAAGCTTGGGCCAAGTGAGTCGACAATGGAAGGTATGTGCTGAGTCAATTCGGGCCGGTGTTGACAAAATACTGTTACTATCGAATGTTCCATATATTCGCTTGCTGACCTACTAAGTAGAGTACCCACCTCTGTGGTACGGATCGGGTCTGCGCCGTGTAGTGCCGCGGAATGGGTTAGTGCAGAGTACGAAATACCGAGAAGGACCAGGTTATCCGTCATAATCCGGTCGAGAAGCGAGGATGGGGGTAAGCCAATGCCGCACCAGACCACGCATGAATTCGGTATGTGTTGGCTGGCCTGGATCGGAAGTATCATAGTCGGAACCAATAAGCGCGATGATTTGGTTTGAACCGATATTTGGAATTAGTATTTCAACAGCGTGATTAGCCGGGGTATGGGGAACATCTGTTGATGTGTCAGGGACGGGTGAGAGTACGGTGGTTCTTCAACATGCTGGAGAAAAGATACAAGGTGTTCGTGGAGGGTCCAGATACCGTGGAAGTCGTGGCACTCAAAACGTCGGCTTTTCAAGCTGTCTATAAATATTCATTCGCTGCATATTTCTTCTAGCTTGCGGTGTACTAGCTTCTTCTGATACACGTTTCTTACATTGTTTGAACCCGTTTCCATCTCGACCCGAAGTGATTCGCGATAGTGACGAAACACAGTTGTGACAATGCTGCTGGAGATGGTGTGAACTGTGAACCATACGACACTCCGCTACTACTGCTACTTATTGTAACAGTGCGCGCGAAACCGAGGTGTGATTAAGGTCCCGCAGATTGGCGACGTTCATCTGGACAAGTGCGTGTGGGTGTACATTCCGTTATAGCATGTCGAAAGGTTGGCATGGCGCCTGTTTTCGATCGTACCTGTACATTTTGTTGTTCATACTGCTCTGCCGGAAAGTGTAAGCGGCAGACATAATAGCACAGGCGTGGTGTTAAATCATCTATTATCTTACATAGCTGTTTGATAATGTACTATTGCCCGCACTCATTCGTTTTGCTAATCAATTTATCTGATGGTATCTGATGTCCAACTTTACCTTTCACATTGTGCCCGCAGGTCTATTATCTAATACTGCAGATAGGCGTCGCCACAGACGCCAGATGAAAATCCTGAGACCACTGTGAGTCTCTGTGTGGTATCGCTCCGTGTGCTGGAAATACTTTCCAGTCTGTCTTAAAATACAAGATAAGAGCGATGGAAAAGTCTTACATTCACTGAAGCTAGATTCTTAAGCCTTTCCTACCATGCATACGTAATGCTCCTTCGAGCTCTATTGACCTAATGTCAGGCCGTCTAATGGGTTGCTAAGACGTCTGCCTCATACACATGCAATAAATTTTCAGGTTTGATTGCTTTAGGTAAGGACATGATGCAATCTTCCACACCATCTTTATTCACTTAAATGCAATGTTTAATTCCGCATATACATTAAGCCACGGATATTTTGTGTCAGGAGGCTCAACGCTCTTAGATGAGCTGCGTGAGCTCCGGGACAAAATTGTGACAGTGATGTATAAGCTAAAACATGAACAGTATCTATCTATGTATTTAGCTGTTTACACAAGTGGTATCTTTATGGGTGCTTCTATGTGCAACTTTTTAAAAATAGAATGCATATATTACTACCAGGTAGGCGCTATATTTGGTTGCATTGTGCTAGTTAGTTTTTAACTGTATATAAATAATCAAATATAAGTTGCTTTTCCAACAAATCGAAATTATTGTAAATCCACGTTGATGGCTCATATAGCCAGTTTCTGGTATGATTCATATGCTTAATTTAGAAGTTCTCCACTGCTACGATATATCTATGTAACTATCATCATTGCATGCAGACATAAAATTTACCCAAATTGAAATATTTAATATTCTCCCTATCATCACCACAACTGTCGGTCAACACTTCTTCTTCCTTTTCCTTTTCTGCATCCAACCGCACTTGATATTGTTTTCTCTGCTCTATATTTCCAACGTATCAACTCGTCCAATTGATTATCGTAGTTCAACTAGTTAAACAACAAAAAAAAGATATATTAGGCTGAGTTCGCCCGTCTACTCCAAACAAAAGGATACTTTCTTTATCATGTTGATGATAAATTCGCCAGGATCAACCGAAGCCGATATGGTTGTATGTTTACGTAGAATAGATGTAATCACATTGTTTAGTTGCTTTGTGGTGAGCTTGATACACGGCTTATTCAGGTCTAAATTGATACTAGTTTTGATAGGATTGAGTATACGACATTCTTCGGGACATGTGCGTGGTGTGGCTGAAGTACCACTTCCTGATTGTGATGAGTGGGGAGTGTTTTCGTCTGTTGACGTATTTGGGTTGAATTGCGGTGTTGCATCTGGTGTGAGACTAACCCGCCATGTTTCAGTACTACTGATCATAGAACGGCGAAATGATACATGTGTATGGTTTGTAGTTTACCGTCTGCTGCACGCGCGCGCAGGTGAAGTCAATTTTTGTCCTAGATTCAGCATCCTGTGCTGCTAGGATATTGATCCACTTTGCTGCCTTATCACCATCACTTGGCAGGAATACCCCATCGATACTCGATATGTCCACACCACAAACACCTTCACTATTAGTGCATACACGTTTTGTATGCTGTCCACCTACTTCTTCTCACACTGAGGGTATCGTATCTAATTGATAGTTCTTCTTCCTCTACAACTCATTTTGACGGTAATGGATTCAGAATGAACAACCATTTACGAGCTCTAATGGACCCAGCATCTTCCTTGCCCCGTTTTTTTCTTCGCCTTTTGGCAAGGAAGTCTTGCAGCTGTTCTCACTCAGGCAATCACGGACACCACACAAATATTTGGGTATTTTTTTGTGCGCTTCTTGGGAGGAGCGAACTCGCCATAACTTCTGATTGAGGCTCAAAGCAGCTAAAAGATGCCTATGATAAGCAACAAAAGTGTTTATTTTTATATTGTCAAAAAATAATATACCTGCTCATAGGGATAATATTATTTATTTCAAAAATGGCAAATATGTATGATAAAATGTATGAACATATGGTATGGCTCTCATAGTCGCTGTAGTGGTTCAGGAAAGATTGAAGTGCTCATAGTACTTTGCAAAAAAAAATAAAATTTGACGTCTTACAACATAAAATTCAGTACCTAAATCACTATTTTTTAATGAGCTTTGAGCTAGTTAGGATCAGAACAATCTTTTATGTAGATAGGGTTTTTGATGCCATAAATAATGAGTACAAATACTTTGTCAACATCAATAAATAATACTTTGTAGCTCTAATGGTGACAGTCCAACAATTTCTCAGGTCCGACACTCCCAACCAAACTACGCTGCATTTTTGACCGAACTGTCACCACTACTAGGACACGAAGGAACAAAACTTGGACACGAAGGAACAAACGCCCCATACAGCAGTTTTCAACTGCGCATGCAGTGAAAAGTGAGTCTAGTACGCACTTGGATGTCATGAACTTTCGATTTTCTTCTAACACAGCTTATTTACTCCTGACACGAAGTTCCTAGTTTTGAAAAGAAAAGAAAAAACTTCCTATGAAAGTCAAACAACTGCGACATGTTTTTCACAAGTACGAATATGGTACATAATGTAGTGCCTATATAAATGTGTGACAATACATAAATAGTGCCTATATATGTGTTTTAATATCGATTATGAATGTAAACATATTCAATGTACCACCACGAGTACTTACGTATTATACAATATGTACATATGCATTTTATCAATATTAATTTAATGTACAAGTTATATACAATGATTATGCGTATGTAATATGCATCTTATATCATAATAGCCAGGTATGCGTATTGTGTCAAATGATAGGAAATACATGTATACAATATGTATCTATATGAAAACAGCCCATATATTACTTTTTCGAACGACTTTTTTTTTTGAAATGTTAAAATAAAAACATGTACGACAACATTTTATCCCCCTACTACTCATGGACGTTTGTGTTCATATATACAGTTTTCGATAGTTCATGTACTAATATAGCTGTCGTTTTTTGCTTGGAACGATGGTGCACTCTTTTCAGTCTTTTCTACTTTCAGATGTTCAAAAGCAATACAGTCTATCTTAAATATCATGAGAAAGATACACACTCACAACAGATGGTTCGATAGTACATAAATATGTTTATAGTAGATATATACTACCTTATGATAATTACAGATAAATAAAAGTATGGTATCTGACACCTTTTATATGCAAGTGTTGCTATTTCGCTTTAATCAAAATGACAACAAAGAACCAAAATTTCAGTAACTAGTGCAGCGAGTTCAAATATATAATATACAATCGATTCCGAGTGAAAGTTCACGAACCCAGAAAGATCATGCGAAATACATTTCGTGATAAGTACTTTATATGATATGTACGATCATACAAACAAAGGTATACAGCAACGTGCTACAAAAGAGGGCGTTATGTATATGCGTCTCAATTGTTTACGATAGAAAGACGTATTTCTAAACACGTAAATAACGTTTTACGACATCAGTCCGAGAGTAATTTGGGACTTGTTCTCAAAGTAATTCAATTATAGGTGGGTCAGCCCAAGAGCACGTAAAAGTAATTCGAGACTTGTTCTCAAATTATTCCACCTGCCAGTCGAGAGTACGTAACAGAGAAGGTGATATATTTACTCCTAGAAGTATATCATAGTACTGAAGTGTTCTGGCAGCATAGGGTTTCTCATACTGATCATATTGTTTTTACCCTGGCCAGTGGTCAACCCAAGTGGTTGAACACTAGTACTAATATCATCAGTATAATTTAAGGGTGAGATCACAAATAAATTCTTTCAACGCACCGTTCTTTAGATACGCTTGTACTGTACTTATACTCATAGATCCCACCCTACACGCCAATATTGAGCTTTGTGAAGGGAAGTGAATTTGTTTGCATACTCATTTTATTTTGAGAAAAGCCAGTATCATTATGTCGAAACGAATGAGCACACTGATAACCAATGAAAGTGTGAGATCTAATATTGTAATACGGCTGGGCATGGCTAACACATACGATCGAGGTGATGTGAAGTCTACGAGTATAAGGGCTATAGAGAAGCGTCATATAAACCAATATAAGCAGAAACACTATACGATTCAATTTATATACATGATGAACAAATTTTAATCAATATACGAATCAATGGTTACAAACCGATGACAAATTCGAAAGCTCAAAATATATGGATCAACTATACAAATTATGTGCTATTGCAAGTATCATTCGCATCCTATACAGGCCTGTAACCCACGCAGAAAGGCGACCAAGACCTCAAACACAGTATGTAAGCCCCCAGGAAGACTGAAATATATCTGGTGCCCTTCTATGTGATGAAATCACATTCTAATTGAGATTTTCGGCGTGCTTGCACGTATCCCTTAGGTATTTGATTCCATAATAGACTCCGCTAGGCTATGCTTTACACGGCAAGTGTAATTTACTGTTTAATCGGTTGTGCTAGTGTCTATGGAATGCCCAAACAACAGAGTTCGCTCATTTGAGTATATATATCTTCACTGTAGGACATACACATGTGTCGGTGTAGGACATAAACGTATCTCAGTGTGGGACACGTACCTGCAACATTCTCAGGAAATGTACCTGTATATCTGTACCATTGTGGAATATATACCTGTATCATCGTAAAATATATACCTGTAACATCGTCGAATATATATCCGTAGCATCGTAAAATATATACCTGAAATATCGTAGAATATATACCTGGAATATCATATAATATACACCTAAAACAGGGCAGAATATATACCTCAAACAACGTAGAATGCATATCTGAAACATCGTAGAATATATATATCAGTAATATGGTAGAATATATACCAAAATCATTGTAGAATATATACCTGAAACATCCTAGAATATATACTAACAAAGATCGTCGAATTTATGCCTAGAACACCGTAGAATTTATACCTAGAACATCTTAGAATAGAATATAGTAGAATATATACATGAAACATCGCTGAACATAAACCTGAAACATCGTAGAATATAAAACTGAAACATCGTAGAATATATACCTAAAACATCGTAGAATATATACCTAAAACATCGGAGAATATATACTTGAAAAACATTGAAAAATCGTAGAATATATACCTAAAACATCGTAGAATATATACCTAAAACATCGGAGAATATATACTTGAAAAACATTGAAAAATCGTAGAATATATACCTAAAACATCGCCGAATATATACCTAAAACATCGCCGAATATATACCTAAAACATCGCCGAATATATACATGATACATTGAAGAATACATACCCAAAACATCGTAGAATGTATGCCTAAAACATCGCCGAATATATACCTAAAACATCGCCGAATATATACCTAAAACATCGCCGAATATATACATGATACATTGAAGAATACATACCCAAAACATCGTAGAATGTATGCCTAAAACATCGTAGAATATATACACGAAACATCTTAGAATATATATCTGAAACATCGTTGAATATATATCTGAAACATTAGAATATATACCTAAAACATCGTAAATTTTGTACCTGAATCATCGTAGAAATTGTTTTTCAAAAAAATTTATTGTGGGGTGTATGCCTAAATCTTCGTAGAATATATACTTTAGAACATCGTAGAATATACGTAAAACATCGTAGAAAGTGTACGTAAAACGTTTTAGAATATATACCTGATACATCGTAGACTACATATCTGCAACATCGTAGGGTACACACTTAGAACGTATATTATATTGCTGGAGGACATACCCGTTATCATTATATGATACAAACTTGTATTATTGTAGAACTAGTGGCGCTCCAGTAGTGTGTGTGTGCTACCACACCCTGTACTCACGGTGATATAAATGTATATAGTTTCAAGAATCAAAACAGAGACTTCATTGTACCGGATGACCGGCAAATCGTTTCCCTGTGTGCAAGCGATGTTATATTTTTATTACTCTATATTTTTACTATTTAAATAATATTTAGACAAACAAAATGCCCTTATGATACTAATCTCTTATAATCGAGCGGTGTTCCATATACATCGGAACTATAACTATAACTATAAAGCTTTTGCCTTGGGCGTGCGCCAGAAGGCGTTCTTGAGGCCGTCACTGATGTCCCTCAGACTGGGCGCCGGTTTAAACACTACACAGTTCATCCACAGCGTGAACCATATGGGCAGTACGGACTCGCTCATCGTACACAACACATGGTATAAAGTCGGGGCCACCACCATCACCTCACCCCTCAGAGCTGATAGTAGTAAGGAAACGTAGAGGTGTTAGTAGAAAGGAAGCATATCAATTGTGATGTTGAACGCTAACAGAGTCCACTACAGCAGCACATACGTCTGGCACACGCGGCATGTTAACGCTATCTGCGGACAAATGAACGCATTCGTATGTGACTGGGGTAGATGCGCGAAGCTGTAGCGTGCTATACGCAATAGTTTGATTGAGAGATAGGGAGACATCTCACATGTACGCGATTGAGAGGAAACTAGCCCAGTTTTGGTACTATCCAATTGCAGGGAAGTATACCTACCTACTGTTTGTAAACGTATATCATATCTACATACTGTTTGTAAACGTATATCATACCTACATACTGTTTGTAAAGCCATACCTGCTTTTACGGACGTCTCGGCCATATACTTTGATGTAGAGCATAGCTGCGGCACGAAGGTGAGCTGGTTATAACGATATATGTCATATGGGTGAGTTGGATATAACGATCTATGTCATAGGGGTGAGTGTGCTTGTACTGTTTCTTTTGTGGGGGCCTCCCATGTGATGAAATGAATAAATGTATCATCACAGTTTTAAACCCTAAACCCTAAAAAATATATTCAAGGCAGGTACCTACAGCCCTCAAAGTAGACACCAGGCTTCTACTCCGAGACCCCCCACGTGGTTCAACGGTAACACCACAGTAAGACAAGGCAAAGATAGACGAAAGAAAGAAAAAAAACAAAACAAGGCAACGATAAACGAAAGAAAAAAAAACAGCGGACACGCAGGAATCTCGCGGGTGCATAAACGGGCGTTACGTTGACCTGATTGCGACACCTCACAACTCCGACGGTCTATGGATGGACACTGAACCACTTTGATTGGACAACACAGTTGTACAAGCTAAGCCCCACCTCCGGTATCGTACACCCCACACCCGCGTGGGTCGACACAAACACGTTAATATTATTTTATACACAAATAGAATGTACCAGACTTTCTACTAATGCATACACATATCTATCTATACGCACAGTCTCCCCATAGGTTGAATCTTGGGATGCACCATACACTCACATATTGTACCGTGTCTTCCTAACGTTAACGCATTAAGATTGAGTACGATCACTTACCAGATTGTTAACGTATTAACATTGAGCAAGATCACCTACCGAGAACACAAGCGCGTCTTCGCAATTTGCGGCCTTCGTGAAATTGGTTATGGTCGCTCCTGGACATACGGTTGTCATGGTAACGCCGGTACCTACCAGTTCGTATGAGATGGACTGACCGAGCGAGTTCAAGTACGCCTGCGCATGTGGGCCAGGATAACTGATTGGTACAAGTGTGTAGCATACGTGCATGTTTCCATACTAGTCTACACCCTCGGTGCCCAAGAGATGGTCTTTAACGATGGCTTGTTCATTTGGCAAATCTTAAAAAAAAACAGGGTTCTGTTTATATTTACAGTACACTCGTGTAGAGTGGAGCCCAGAACTTGATGGCATCACGTGTGCAAGTGTGAGTGTGGCGTAACTAATGTCATCCATGCGTGTTGTAGATGTACTCGTTGTACATGCCTGTGCGTGTCTTACCTTAGTAGCTCCGTACACGGCCTCGTTAGGCGTGGGATTCATGCCACACACACTGGAGACGTTGCAGATGCGCCCGTAGCCTCGTGGCACCATGTACTGTGATAGGCAGTGAGTGGGGGCAGTGGTATAGAATGTACTGTGATAGGCAGTGAATAGAAGCAGTGGTTCAGTATGTACTGTGATCGGCAGTGAATGAGGGCAGTGAATGGGGGCAGTAGTTCAGTATGTACTGTGATAGGCAGTAAATAGGGGCAGTGGTTCAGTATGTTCTATGACAGGTAGTGAATCGGGGCAGT
>NW_014040516.1:191913-193885 GCF_001186125.1 Sphaeroforma arctica JP610
ACAGTACACCCAACCTATCAGCCCTTTCGATGCGGTGCTAGGAGACTCATAAGTTGTACGAACCAAATGGTGCATTTCGCAAACAGATCGATGACCTTTTACTCACCCAAACGTGGCACAAACTAGCCAGGCGATGCTCGCAACCCACACACACATACACACCCACTCCTTACACTTCCATCCCATACTTTGACGGCCATTTGTGTGAGCATTGTGGTAGCAGTCACATTGAGCTGTATCATGCTGGTTAGTCTATCGCCAGGGGCGTCCGCAAACCAGTCATTGTGGGCAAACCCGGCGTTGTTAAACCACAGCACAGGTTCAGTATCTGTGGTGAGGCGATCGTACATGCACGTGTGAGGTGTGTATCAGCAAAGTAGCAAGCAACTACTAAGTAGCAAGCAACTACTAAGTAGCAATCAACTACTAAGTAGCAAGTAACTACTAAGTAGCAAGTAACTACTAAGTAGCAAGTAACTACTAAGTAGCAAGTAACTACTAAGTAGCAAGTATCTACAAAGTAGCAAGTAACTACAAAGTAGCAAGTAACTACTAAGTAGCAAGTAACTACTAAGTAGCAAGTAACTACTAAGTAGCAAGTAACTACTAAGTAGCAAGCAACTACTAAGTAGCAAGCAACTACTAAGTAGCAAGCAACTACTAAGTAGCAAGTAACTACTAAGTAGCAAGTGACTACTATGTAGCAAGTAACTACTAAGTAGCAAGTAACTACAGAGGCCTGACCAGCGAATCATGGCCTGGAATCACCTGCAAGGGATGAGTTGTGTGTGTTATAGGCCGCGCTTAAACGGAATGTACTTTTAATACACACACACACACACACAAACACCCTGCGGTTTACACAACGGCATATAGACACACCTTCAACCTCCCCCCCAAATACAGGATACCATTCAAATATACCACAATATATAGGTAAACCTACTAAACACCACATATATATTAAATAAACCGTAATTAACACCACATATATATTAAATAAACGTAATAAACACCACATAAATATTATATGAACGTAATTAACACCACATATATATTATATGAACGTAATTAACACCACATATATATTATATGAACGTAATAAACACCACATATATATTATATGAACGTAATTAACACCACATATATATTAAATGAACGTAATAAACAACACATATATATTAAATGAACCTAATAAACACCACATATATATTGAATGTACCTAATAAACACCACATATATATTAAATGAACCTAATAAACACCACATATATATATTAAATGAAAACAAACGTATGTATAACGCGCCCAAGAGTGGGCAAGGCCAGGGGTGTTGGCGTTGACATGCCTACCTGCCAATTGCGTAGACAACTTGGTATCGCAATCTGGTTGGGCCAAGTCCAAGCTTATAACCTTCACCTCTACACTGTATGTCCCGCAGAGCTCTTCTTGCAACTGCACCAATGCGTCTATGGATCGGGCGACCAAGACTAGGTTGAATCCTCTGTGGGTATTACAACAAAACCCAAGGATTCGGAATGAAAACAGCATCAGTTATTAATGTGTACTCTAACCAGCATGTCTGTTTGAGGGCGGGCGATACTACGGAATTTAAATACACGGAGACGTGTTGTGCACGTGTTGAAAAGGCACAGAATCCCCTCGTATGTGTGAAGACATTAGTATTCTATTTAGAGAACGTGGTCGTACAAGCATTCTATTCTTGTTGAAACCGGTTTGAAGTATCTGGATATAAGATAAATAGAAATAAACTATTACATGCCGACGTGACTAATAAGCCTTGCATAGATAAACTGTGTCGAAAACACAAAATACGACTTGAATATGTAAGTATTCAAGGGCACATAAATGTTCATAAATAAACTATATATACATAATATACCCATATATATATATATATATATATATTACATAAATATAAAAATACACGTACATATACGTATATATTCATA
>NW_014040516.1:195306-197692 GCF_001186125.1 Sphaeroforma arctica JP610
TATATATACCTAGAAAGTTAGAATAGAACCAAAAGTAAAATGATCAATCTCGTTACCTTCTAGCCAGTTCGGTAGCGATATCTTTGCCAATTCCGGATGATGCGCCTGTGACCAATGCATATGATTTCTTTGGCTCAGGCAATGGTGCTGGTATTGTAGCAACGGATACAAGGAGCATCTGGGCAGTATACAAGGCGGCAAATAATATAAGGGTAGACGTTGTGTAGTATTTGACTGTGTCTGAACTCGCAATGTTTGACGCCAATGCAGCAACGCACAGGACGCTAGTGGGAAACATGAAGTGTTTTTGAAAAACCATCGTTTCGATTTCCACGGTATGCAGTTTGACTGTTCAATGCCTTTTATTATATATTTGCAGTGCCTTTACTCTGGTGCTTGTTCATTTAAAGACTGTATGCCGTATGTATGTTGGCTTGAGTTGTCGCGATTTCGATGTTGTCACGATTCGACGTCGGAAGATCGTTGTGGGTTGTCAATTGGTGTCTTTATTGCCATGTGGAGACCGAAATGTCGCAGGCCGCGGCTGAGGAAGTAACAGCCAGGAAGGTACCGCCTCTACTCATAGCCTTCTAAATCAAACGCGCTACTACTAAATACTCTCTCTACTCTCTCTACTAGTTAGAGAGAGGGAAGACCTCGGCAGTCGGCGATGTGATGAAAAATAAAATTGATGATAAAAAAATCGAGAAAGTGGTCTTTTCATTGGAGGCTGGACACAGCAAAAACCCAATAAGCAGTAATTAGATCCCGATCGATCGACTGAGTTGTATTCGACTCCCGCGAATCTATAAATATTCATATTATTTATATATATTTTTGGTCTAAAGTATCACTATGTAGAAGGCGCTATCGCTATGTATGTTTGTGTGTATGTATGTACAGTATCATCTATCAAGAGACCGAAGAACATACGGCATGTCTATTTTTTTTAAATGTTTTCTTTGAAAAATATATAGATCCCCGATTCGGTATTTTAAACGCACGACTCCAGAAAGTTCAGCACATATCCACGACTCGCTGGGGGCGGTCTGGGCATGACATTTGACACTTGATATTTGACACCTGACATTTGACACATGACACTTGACATTTGACAGGCTGACGCCTGACCGGCGACTGAGAGTCCCTGTGATATGAAAGTCAATGGAACCCTCTCTAGAGAGCGAGAGAGAGGAACCCATAGATGAATCAGTTCGTATTATTGTAAACATATTTTTCTAAATACATAGTACAAAGGAGGCAATGTATTAATACAGTACGTCTTCTCAGGTGCTCACTGTTCAGTGCTGAGCACTTCACATGGAACCAGGAACCACCACTTTAGTAACACTCTGACTCCACATTGTATCAACGTTTGAATGATTCTAACACGTTCCCGTACTATTGAGTTATAAAATATGTAGTGCCGCAGCAATTCCTTCTGTAATCCGTATCCTTGTCAGGCTTGTTTGTAGTCATAGATGAGTATTGCTTTCACATACACGAAGGGATATCCCATTTCCATAAATTATCAGCGAGTATATATATTTACGTAGATGTGTACATAAACACAATCATATTAGTACTTCTAAATATATTATAAGGATTAATGTGCAAACATATATATATATATATATATATACTCTGAACTGTCAAACATACTTACACGCACATATATTGACACATGCAAAAATATACACACGCACATGTACAAGCACACACAAAAACAGGCACACACACACGCACAAATATAAGGAAATAGATTATTTTTGTATCCATAAGCAGTGCGTCGGTCTTTATACTGAATGCATATCATCATGAGCGACAAGACCGACAACAAGATATACCACGAATGTCAACGCCTGGGCTGGTGTGCAAAACATGCTCTCAATGGCCTTGTGCAGCGAAAGCATTTTACTCGTGGAGCACTGGACAAAATTGCCGAGAACATGCATAGGGAACGGAGCGACGCGTACTGGAATCCACACCGATCGATTATGTATGTAAAAACACTGTATGACAACAGAAACACACTGTAGTGGAGATATAAAACGTCAGTGTTTCAAGAGACGCATGTGATCGCAGGCGATCATAGTAGCGGTTTCGAGTATAAGAGAGTGCTGAATTATCAAAGTATTTTATATTGGTGTATGTGTACATATCGAGGTAGTACGGTGCGGGCCGATTTTTTTCAGAGGTTGCGTATATATATTGTGTTTACGAATGTGATTCCAACCTGTTGAAGGCGTGTAGTAACTATTTTCGAAGTATTTGTGCAGTGGTATGTTAATATATTTATATATATTATATATATATATATATATATATATATATATATATATATATATATATATATATATAATAAACAACAACAAACTAACTACTA
>NW_014040515.1:0-5613 GCF_001186125.1 Sphaeroforma arctica JP610
ATATATATATATATATATATATATATATATATATATATATTAATATACATATATACATATATATATATATATACATACATACACACACATGTATATATATATACATATATTTGTTGTGTAGACAAATTAATAGTAAAATATTTATATCCAAACGGTCAACATTCAGGATTCTGGAAGCAAAGTGGAAATGAAATATAATGCCTTATCACGATATTTTACGACACATCATGTAGAACAATGTTGAGCATTGGCAGGAGCAATAAAATCTTCCGCCGCGAAGGAAATTGCAAATGAACTAAATAAAAGTGTTGCAGTTTATTACACGGTGTTTAGCAGGGCTGGGAATTTCCCTGTGTTTCACAAGGCCATTCCCTTCACAGTTCAAGATCTTTCTCCCGCCCAAGTTACAATCTCTTTCGCACACTTCTTCACACTGGAAAGAGAGTGCTGCTTCTTGATAGTTCCAAACCCTCCAGCGACATTTGTTTTCCATGAACTTTCTGACTCGTACAGTTTCAACATCTTTGCTGTCATGTCTTCAGGATTAGTCGCTACGTATCCGTTGGCATCGTTGTCGATATACTCTGAACTGGGATGCAGGTTATTTACTACGACGGGTAAACCGTATGCCATAGCTTCCTGTACACTTGTAGATGTGAAGTCTTCTAGACCCAACCCAGGAATAACAGCCACTCTTGCTTTGGAGAAAAACGTGGGTGCGTCTTGTTCTCGTAAGAACGTCAGTCTATTGTTATTATTTCTACTGAAGCTCACACGCGCACCGGATACCACAACATATACGGACACATCCCCATTCACTTCCTTCTGAAATGGCCGCCAAACATTGGCTATGAACATCCTCTCCAATGATTCTATGCTGGATGCATCATACTTCCCGAGAATCAATACACCCTCTCTTTGGTCGAAAGCCGACATGGTGTCCCGCATAGCAAACACATCGGAGCAAACTGCTACGTTAATATCGGGTAATATCTCCTTCAAACGATACAGCTCAGCCTTGCCGGGCACGAGCACGCGATTGTATGTCGTCAAAAAACTGAGGTGGTCCTTGCGATGATCGGGTATACGTTCACTCGTCACAAGTCTCTTACTATTGATATGACTCAATGTCGTCTTCTGGCCCGCGGTGTTAGCAATTATCTGTTTATATGGTCAGATAAGGTATGCAATCGATTTTAGACAAGATACTTGCTGAGCATATAGTACAGTAAATACAATAAGACTAGCTTCCTCCTCAGAAAATAAAGGTAGGCAACATGGATAGATATTATTTAAGTGGCGCACTACTTTATACTCACACCTGGGGCATATCGGAGGCGCACTGACTGGCGATCACAGCTAGATATCTGTCACTTGCCACGTAGTCAGCACCTACGAAAACCAAGCTAATACCCGCACAAGGCTCTTTTCCCCCCACAGTAGGATCCGATAAATATTCTCGGAATTGGGCCGTACTGAGAGCTAATAATTCTACCCCAAGATTTGTCATTACCTGCGATTGTCAATTTGTGAATATAACACTTAGTACAAAGGACTGATTATAAGCCATATTCAGCGTCTTACGATGGCAGTCAGTTTAAAATAAAGGTAAACTATAAACGCTGTGAGCAGCACAAATTTTCAACGACAGTGGGTAAGGACTTGTGCGCAATCCGAAGCCGCAAGTAATGTAATAGCTACATCATTGATAAAATTCATACTGACCAGTCCATCGTTTTGCATTTCTTTAATGCGGATGTCCTCTTCATTCGTTGACCCCTCTTTAACTTCACTTTCAGTACCAGCTCCTAGAATGTACATTAACAGATTAGTCAGGTTTGCTTCTTCATCCGCAGCTAAGAACTTTCACACAACGTTGGAGTATATATTAGGTACGATTGAAAATATTTGTGTCAAAGAATCGCTCATAATAGAAAGTAATTGTGTCGAAGAATCGCTCATATGGCGCAAATTGCTTCCTGTATCCAAAACATGTATGACACACCGAGGGATTTTCCGCCCAGGAACTTCTTCAAGCCACCACCCGTAGCCACTGCACTTCTTTTTGGTCTGGGATCTGTTAATATCAACACAGGTCTCGCTCGTTTTTTCACTAAACTTCGGTATAAAAGCACGCTCATGTCATCTTCGCTATTCTCCGTACGGTATGGGTTTGGAAGGTGGTCGTTGATGAATAATACTTTCGGTCCCAACGAGAGATGATCTTTGACCTGCAACACAAGCACATGTGTCGGTCAAAGGGGTGGACGTATGTTTTCCACCAATAAGAAGGGAGAGACACCGACTGGTCAATCACTTTCCTAGAAATGTACACTTTACACATTTGTAAAGACAAGTAGAACTACTAACTATTCGTCGCCACAAAAGTTGAACCTAAACCTGTAATGGTGAACTGGATTTGAAATAAAAAAGTCCATGCCTATGATAAATAAATGAGCTCAATACAATACCTCGTCGTAGGGTGTCCCGGGGGCAGGGTATTGCGCTAGCGCATCCGCAAATCGAGATCGAAAGGCCCTGAATTCTTCACTGCTCTCAAAATCTGTTTCATGCTTTACCTGAGGGATTGTGACCTGAGAATTGGGCTGGAACATAATCTTTTGCCCAGCCCCATGCAGGCGCATGCACAGGTCTAACATACCCACCTGAGCAATGTCTGAGTCTTGTGGCATACCTACAATTTTAAAATAAGTTGAAATACATATGAGTGTTCTGTGCGCGCCGCGTGAATCTGTTGCTCGAATACATAGCTCGCGTTTGTCTTATACACATTGCGCGCTGTATATCGTGCCTGCCGAAGAAAAAGCGGATTCAGTTGCTCAAAAATTTGACCCATTATTTCAAACCAGGAATACACCTACCACGCATGACGAATAGAATCCTTGGGTATGAAAGCCCTACATCAAATAGGTACGCACAATAAGGGCCACAACATAATTCTCAACATACCTCCAGCAGCCATGTAGTAGTCCTTTCTGATGGTGAAGGCTCTATGCGAGGCAAAGTCTACCTCGCGCACATAGTTGTACCCTGTATATATGCTCTCAGAATTTCTGTATGGGTTAAAAGCTGCCGTCGCTTGGGTACCATCGCTATAAAGTACACCACCCGCCTCGATGACCCACGAATATTCATCCTTTATCATGGGTGTGACCATACCAATGCTGTCCGAAGTGCGAAATACATTGAGAGTTTTTTCGAGCCAGTCATGGGATGGAATTGCATTGCTGCTTACTACGGAGATGTATGTGCCCTTGGCAGATTCCACACCCAAATTCAGAGCCGCTGCCCTTGAAACCTGCGACAGGGATATCTATTATTACCAAACAATGTGACAACACGTTGAACTTTGCACCAAATTGTCTTGGTACGATAAGTGATATGCAAACAGTAAGTACTCATAATTCTTTGAAACGGAACTGGGGATTTCATTCCCAATTGGTGTGCAGAATGTACACACATGATACCTAGTGACTTGGGAATGTAGATATCTTGTACCTACACGTCAAAAACATTGCCCAAAAAGCATACTAGTATAAGTACCTTCGTTTTGGCAGGAACAATTTTGATCCGGGGATGTGAAGTAGAAGGTTGAAGTAGTTGGAAGCCGTGCTGTTGTCGTTCCCTGTTGTCAATAACTATATATTCACAAGACACATTCCCCGGTACAGTACTCATGAGCGTGCGCAGGGTGTTCCGAGCAACCTGCAAATGGTTTAAGAGCGCATTGGGATGAACATCTGAGTTCACAAGGTCCCCTAGTATTTAGGCATGATCTGAAATATTTTCATACTGGCTGACAATAGTAGAATTGAGCTTTCATGCGCACCTGAAGACGACGTAAGGGCTGCTGCATATGCAGGGCGATCATGTAGCGAGATGATATGAGTGATAGCACGACCATATTAAGACAAACAACTGGCCTTACTTTCTGTTCGCAATTGAAGTACAGGGACATTTAACCAAGATATAGAATTTGTACCAGCCCTCGTATTTGCCACTTACCGGTTCATTGTAGGCGATGATAATGAAGGACCAGTCCATGCAGGATTCGGCGTGGCAAACTACAAACAGAATATGAAATGTCGATGTCAGTCATCGGTAACGAGCTTTTCAAATACAATCTCGCATTTGGTCATCATAGAATATGACTAGGCGTCTCTAGACGCTCCGACCAATCTGTACTACGAGCCGCCTAGAACTAATTGGAACTCGGGATCTATACGATACAACTGTATCAGTGCAGAAACGTGTCTTACATTCTTGTGCTTGCTCGGGGGGCATATACGTAGCTGTGACGGTCTCGGTACCCTCGTTGAACACCGTGTGGGTCTCGGTTGCCCACATCGTGTCAGTCACCTTTGTTGGTTGCAGTACAATCTGTAATTTGAATTGCAAAAGTCCTCTCAGTTTCTAGCATGAATTCCGTGGGTTGCAACAACATATCAGTACATCGGATCGGTATATAGCACGCTTCTACGTATATTGAGCTTGACCGATATATCATGGTGATTCACCTTTGTTTCCATTTCCGTTTCCGTTTCCGTTGCCCAGTGTGTGTGTGTGATAGTGTTTACGTGCAGTTCAGTGGCGGTAGCGTACTCGTATATAACTTTATATCCATCGGCGAGCAGATTTTCTTTCGCCTTCTTTGATAATGTACCTTGGTTTGCTGTATCAAAGCAAAATAGCTCATTGGTCAGCGTGTCTCTGAGAAAAACCTTCCGATGGCCAACTGTTCAAACACGAATGTGCATCTGGTTTTCCATGCAATATTACATATTTGAATTATTTGGTGCTGATTCTCTGTACAAGTACAGTGCTCCTTGGTAGAAGGAAGGATGCTGTATTGCTATATAAATCTCAAAGTCCACCGGCGGTACTCATATACATGAGGCACGAGTTGCTGAAAAATGACATATCGAGCTATATTTTCGACACAATGATCAGATTGTGTCAAACAATTCACGGCATCTACACTTCAATAGAACACAGAGAGGGTTTGGAATATCTGTCAGTAGTAAAGTCCAAAACGTATCAGGTATTATACAAGGGGTAACATATATGATTGTAAAATGAGTCTCGAGCGATACACATCTAATGTGTTTTATTCAGGGATAAATTGATAACGTGTCATGAACCACTGTCAGCGTGAATGATAAGATGGATACTCTAAAACGTGAGATTGTACCATAGTTGGATTCTCGATCATAGTTATGGCGATGATGTGCTGGTTGCGTACCCGCCACTTTAGATCATCAATTGAGCAATGCGATGCCAATATATATATATATATATATATATAAAAGTACATATATGTATGTAAACATATACGTATATATTTATATATTTAAATATTTACAAAATAATATTAATAATAATAGTAATAATAATATATATATATATAATATATATAACGAATACCATGTTGTATAAAATATAAAATATATATACCTATACATACATACATATATATATATATACATATATCTATCGATATGCAAACGTACATAAAATACAAAATAATACTTCAATACTAAACTATACTATAATATACTATGCTATACTATACAATATTATGCTATACAATAC
>NW_014040515.1:5633-17050 GCF_001186125.1 Sphaeroforma arctica JP610
TGTGTGTGTATGTGTGTGTGTGTATACATACATACAGATACACTTATATACATATACATGTATAGAATTGACGAACTATGTATGGTAAATTAGCATAGTTGTTCCCTGGGAAATCGGTTTTCGACACTAAGGTATTTTTGCTGTACGCAAACGGCAAGGCTCTTGAAACAAACGATACGTATAAATCCAGGAGCTCAAAACAAAGCACAAGTATGATATGACCTTCATACTGACAGGTTTATAATTAACCAGAAATTCAAATCTATGTGCAAACATGTGTCCACTACTGAAAAATAAAATTTTAGTCCAACATTTAAAGTACATACCAGATGCTGTGCTTCCACTATATCGACCTACGATACCCAATACGAGAACGACGGTGACAAATAGACCGCCAAAGGTCTCTTTCCGTAATAGGTGCTTCATAGTGATGGCTATATAAATTTTCGAGCTAGTGTTTACTATGTGAGTTCAACTAACTACAACTTTCGAATGTAAAAACTAGAAACGTCAGTAGGGTAAATTAGAGTAGGGCTGACATAGAGAACCAGGGCGTCAGATCATAAACAAGACACACGCGTGTGTATAGCCCACTTTATCGTTTTCTATTATAGTCTCCTTTCGATACAGAACGTATATTTTTATATCAGCGACAAGCAGAGTATCAAGTATCAGCCCGGAATTAAAATTAAAAAAGCTGATTACACATCTTGTTGCTATGGTATCAAAAAAATGCCACAGATAGATGACGGCTCCCCTGTTTATATTCATGTACACACAGACTTATATATTTGATTAATACGTTTCTATCATCGACTCAAGCCATAGCCTTCTAAATTTGACATCAAGAAGCGAGACAACATCGTACAAGTTTATCGTAAGTATCACGAATTATTACCTCATCGTTCACTGCTATTCTCTTGTCCAATACTAGTACACAGACTCATTTGTATGTCTAAAGTGCCAGTTGTAGCTGTATCTGTAATTATTGTCAATCCAGGTACACATTCACAGACAGTGGTACATTTGAAAAGTACTGCTGTTATCTGCCGAGTGATATCTTGCTACAGTTTTTTAGGCGTTGGCTTATAAAAAAATGATGTGAAGTGTCGGATGTGCTATTTAATGAACATTTGGACGAAATATGTATCTAGGATTGAGTTATATATATGATATCGTCGTTAATGTCTTTGCATAATAAAATCGCTCATGATTTCTCAATTCCCCATGCAGATCATTGTTCTATTGGTCACATTCATCGCGCAGTCGGTATTTGGATGCCAGGGTTTAATAAATACATTTCAAATTCGAAACATCACATGCAAAACAAACTTGCCAATTTCAAATTCGAACACTCGTACTATTTTGGGTGTTGCCTTTGACTTCACGCTTTAATAGTTTAGATTGATTGCTATGTACAATTCATTCTAGGCAATCTAAAAATCAAGTGCCAGCGGTTCTCAGCAGAATTTAAACTTCTGTCGAATCACTCAAGTTTATTGTCACAACCCGGAAAGTCACTTCCATCAGATCTTTTAAAGAACGATTCTTCTTATTCTAGATGCACTCAAAAGTAGTTTGATAGATACAGCGATCTTATAAAAGAAAATATGTTTCTAAACATCGCGGTGTTTGGGGATGGGATTTATCGGCGTGTAGATAGTCACCCAGAAACATCACAAAGGCAAATCAATTTTCTTTCGCCAACATAACTCCAATTAAGCTGTGCGATGGCGTATGTATTACAAATCACGATTATATTACCGCAGTATATGTAGCGTTGTCTAGTTATCAAGCTTTCTACAAACCACCTCCATTACCATAGCCATAATCCTCTGGATAACGGGACTGAGAAAAAAATTGTCCCCCCGGGCGCGCGGCTATACAATTTTAATTCCCTGTCTCTACAGAGCGTCATCAGTCATCATCATCGTGCCTTAGCCCCAATTATGTCAAACCCTGGACACTAGAAAACCCTAAACCCAATTTTAGGTATAAGTATTTACATGAAGCTTGTTTATGTACACAGGGCTATTGTTTTGTTTTTATTCATAGCCTTCTTGATAGACATTATGTATTTATATATATATTGGCATTTTGACAAGCACGACTATATATATTTTGTATGGTACATACGTGCTGAACGCCTCAACGTGGTGATTAAAGTCTGGCACCCAACAACAAGAACAAGCACATGTGATTTTAAACGCACACCTATCCGCAATACTCTTCTCACTGTAAAGTAGTCCGGGATGTTCAGTGGTGCGATGAATTCGTTGTACGCAGGGAGTGCCCTTATGTGGCGACAGCGGTCATCGTGCCTGGCTTCAAGCTATACTCTACAATGCACTCATTTGCGAATGTATTCCCTTTCTCATGGAAGGGCTGGTCTGTCATGCACTAATTTATTTCACACAGGCAGTGTAAATATGTCTCGAATGCACAAGTCATATATGCTAGGGCGTAGGACCACTTTCCGCTCCTTCGTGACTGCAGGCGACGGCGCGGGTGGTAATAACGGCAAGAATACACCCGCAGCTGGGTATCTCAGCTCGGTGCCAAAAAGTGTAAAAGGTAAACCTGACAGCGTTTCGAGGACAAATGATTTTGATAAGCTAAGCACTACAGGTTCGCAGAAAGTAACTTGCGGGGATGCAAAGGCTGCTGCTGCGCTTAAAACTGAGGGTGGGGCGGTGAAGGGGAATGAGAATACACCCAAGACTGTATCAAGTGACCTACTTGGGGACTCGACAACAAGTGCAAGTAGACCACCACAATTGACAATTTCACAGAAAGGTATGGTCAAAGATGCAGAGGTGGCCAGCACGACCTCAAACCCAACATCTGGCACACCGCCAGTAGCGGTTGCTGCACAACACACACCAACAGCTACACAACTCAAGCACACGCCCGACAATACGACTACCTCTACAACCGTAGCGACAATGCCGATCACAAGCACAGCCGCAACGATACCCGCACCAAAGCCAAAGACAGCGCCTCTGTCTCAGACCATCGAAAATATACAAACTCAAGGCGACTCGATGTCAACCCTTGCAGACGTTGCTTCAAAGCGCGATGTAGGGACCACTTCAGCTACCTACACATACACTCCTAAACCAACAAGTACAACCGCAAATCAGACAACAGCTTCGTCCGCATCTACATCTAAACCGGTGTCAGCTGCCGGGAATACGCAACTTGCACCCGAGTCCGATATGAACTCATCACAGACAGGTACGGGAACGTCTCCAGCACAACTCACTCACCAAGAGTCGACAACTACCAAGCCGGCTGAATTGCATACGCCAACAAGCAGCGAGATACCTGCACAGAGTGGCAGTACTAAAGCAACACAGTCGACAACGCCGGCGGCGGGTACTAAACCAGCAGTAGGTCAGGTCGAGGCTCATGGCCCTGAAAGCAGTAGGGGCTCACCTGTAGAACCGAAGTCAGTACTCGGCCGAGAATCAGCCGGTAATGATACAGCACCCCCCACTCAAAGTGCGGGCAATGCAGGCCCGATGCCTAAGAATGAGGTGACCGCACAAACTGGTCCCCCACACGAGTCGCAAGTCTCTCATGCGGCGAAACCTCAAAGCGGCGAGAGGATGACCGGCAGTACAGATCCAACACGAGCGAACGAGGTTGGTAATAGTGTTGATAGCAGACTCTCCAACACTAGCAAGCAATCCCCCGAAATGATCTCATCAGAAAAGTTCGGTTCACAAATGGGGACGGGCGAGAGGCTGTTCGTGGGCGAGCAAACCAAGGGCAGTGGGGTCGCTGATGCTGGTACTATCAGATCTTCGGGAACGAAACCAATGTCTGGGGGCGATGGAGGCAATGGAATCCAATCGACAGGTGAGAAATTAGTGGGTGCCAACAACGAGGAAGCCTTGATTGACAAGGATGGCAAAATAAGCGTGCTCAATGCCATGCGCAATCTATTCTCTGGCGATTCTACCGATGAACCACAAAGAAAATTACCGACGCTGTGGTAAGTTAAATGACTTGTTGTGGTGGCCTGCGTTGCAATCGAACATGGCCCCGCAAATCTCTAGCAGATAACTTGACTTCTCGTTCCTATCTCTATTTCACCTGCGTGTGATTGTGGTGATGTATCAGTTAGCATTCCTGTCTAAAAAGGACTGGGCCATGCACTCTTGTGTGCCAATGTTTATTTGTGGATGTTGTGACGCTGTAGTGCAAGCGAATCGATATATATATGTATATATTAATATATATATACATATATAATATATATATATATACATATATATGATAAGTACAAAACAAGTATATGCAGAGTCAGAAGGGGGTTTTTTTCTGGAATAACGAGCAGTTTATAAATAGACTTTCTGTGTTGCCGATTCTCTTCGAATTAGCCGTTGACCTATATTTTCAGCAAGATTTCGATATCATATTTCCAGCTTGACATGTTCTTGAGATAATCGATATATTGAGATCATGAAGTGATATCAGTTTCACATTCTAAACCACTACCTTAACTCAGTGGATAGTCAGTCCCACACCGTTAAGCTGGCTATCCAAATTTATCTAATTCTGGCGTACTGTGCATGTATGCGAGCGCTCATCCAAATTCATTTGTTCCGAACTGAAAAAGCACCCTAAGCATTCGCCCACTTCTGTAATGTACAGGCATATTAAGCAACTAGCTATAGCTTTGATACCAGCCTTTATCGTCTGGGGTGTTCTTCATCGAAGGCATGTGAAGATAGAGCACCAGAGACAGCATGAAGTGGTGCACACTGAGGAGGTGAGTCAGACTTGATATATGTGCGCTGATGTGTAACTTTGCCCTTAGAAGCCCAACTCACGTGATCACGATTGCAAGATCACTCTGAGCCTCGCTTATCATCCACCTTAGAGCATTATGGTCCCGCATGAGAGTGATGAACTATCTTGTTCGCGTACTCTTGTCATGTGGCGGTACAAGTCTTGGTCGGTCGCGCTAGCTACACACTTATGTGTGTGTAGGTACTGGCGTTGGTAATTGCACTGGGCTCTACCAGATCACCACTGACTCGCTGATAAACACGTGCGGCACATTCGTGAATTCTGTACAGGCATTTGATTTATTGTTCGTCGTACCTACTACTAAACTTGTATCACCACTCCTTACACTATGTTCATAGGATGAACGTCTTCGAACCGAGAAGATTTTCGACGAGCGAATGAGCAAATGGGATCATTCCATGGCGGGTCAGGGTGCCACAGCGGGGGCGGAGCGACCTGACGGGGTATGTTCAGCGGTAGAAACGGCTTCTTTTCGCACCTGTTAAATAATTCAAATTTATGAACAGTTCGTAAGATAATGCATAAAACAGAAGATCTCACCTTACCACTGGGCAGCAGCTGTTGTTGACATGGTGCGCACGTACGAAATCTCTGCACTAATTGGGCCATCGTGTTTGTAGTCTGGCCGCATGTCGTTGACGATGGCATTGACAGTACTTTATTTGCCGGAAGTTCAAGAGTTGTGGTGGAGCCCGATGGTTCGCACACACGGGGATGTTTATTGATATTGCGCTAGTCGTACAAAGATTAGCGGCAAGGCGAGTGTATTCCGTCGTTTCTTCTACGAACACACATTGATTGGTAAATAGCCAAAGCACTTTACCTATGGTGTCGTCTGTTCGATGCTTGCCTGCAATGATTTTCTTCTTCTTCTTTCGCACGTAGATGGATCATGAGGCCGCCCGCGCACTACAAGAGTCGATCCAGGAGCTGAAAGAGCGACTGGATAAGCTAGAAACCCTTGCACGAGGCGAAAGGGAACTCCCAGCACAGCTTGTGTCAGCAGTCGGTGATACGGCCACACAGCAGTCTAATGCGATGCCCAATCGAGACGAAGAGGACAAATTGGCGATCAGTTCTCAAACTCAGACTCACTCGGCAGATGGGGCTGATTCAGATACACAGGGCGCACGACAGCCGACAGAGAGAAGCCCGGCGGGGTCATGGTCTAAGTGGCTATCTGGCTGGTTTACAAAGACCGGGGAGGAGAGAGCAGAGCACCAGAAAAATACTACTTTGCTGCGAGACGACACCACAGAGCATGCGACCGCTGTGCTGCCGGGTAATGGCGACGACGAGGTAGCCACACACGCTGAACCGATCGTGATGGGCACAGCCGAAGCGATAGGGAACGAGATAGAAGCACCAGCGAATGAGATAACATCATCCGCACCTGCTCAGGCGCAAGTTGAAGGCTGGGCTAATTGGCTTATGTCCAAGGTACAAGTGAGGCGTGAGTCACCCGCGACATCGACAACAATTGCACAGATCAGCAAGCCTCAACCGACCGGCGATAGCATCTTTGCACCGTTGAATAGTCTGGCGAGTGATATCATACAATACTACAGGGGCGATGTAGGCGATAGCACACCGTATCCACCCAATAGAGCTGTGCCTGCTACAGAGTTAGAGGCGGAGGATGCCATGATGCACCCAGGGCTGGCTGCGGGCGCGGGGGCTGACCTCGAGAGCGATACTGAGACTAGTAGTGAGTGCCTGATTTCCATGACATCAGAGGAGTCGGCAACTCAGTGGTTTGATTGGCTGGCGCCAAAAAAAAAGATCTAGCGGACAATCCATCACACACATCGGTCGAAAGTACTGGCCACTCAGAGCCAAATCGTCAGGGATCGCAGAGCATCGATGACGCATCCATATACCCGCTACCGCCTGATGAGGCGGATAGTTCATATCCCTCGTACCCACGTCCAGAACCTGAGAGTATTGAGCAAGAGGTTAGGCTACAAGACGGGCCATGGCATGTCAGAGCGTGGCACTTTGCACAGGAGGCTCTGCGAGTTGTTCTGCGACCCGATGCGAATGACGGGGCAGTGGTGGGGAGCAAGGCTCTGTCTGAAGGGGTACAAGGTATGAATGGCGAGACAAGGATAGACGGAAAAGGACCTGAAGCCGACAGCTCGACTGAGGGGGTTGCAGGGGTGGCTGATAGTCTGGAGACCGAGACAAGGGAAGCTATAGTCACTTGAAGTTCAGTTAGTAGTGTCAGTGGATGAAGCGGTCCACGTGCCGCAATCAAATAACTCGATTGCGATTCCGCCCGCCCCATTTTGACAGCGGACACGTACACTGCCGCTTCGGCTATTTCATGCGGCCTAAATGGTTTTTAAACGTTGTAGTCCGTTGTAAGTGAACAGTGTTTAGTAGTTTGATACCTGGGTATGTTTGGGCCGATGTAGGTGACGCTTATATGTTGGCTACAGGTTGATCCCGTTGACAGAGATAGGCTGGGAAAGTCGAGTCTGTTTGCAGAACCCGGTACGTATACTAGAGATCGACTAGGGCACACATAACGGGTGTGTTTGATTCGGCACTCACATATATCATCGAGTCGGAACGAAACAGTAATGTACAAAGAAGAATGTGGATCTCGTAGCACCCATGTTGGCTGATCCTTTGCCCAGCAGAACCCGAACTAGAAGAATTGTAGGCAGCACCTAGCGAAGCGAATGTAGACTTTGATTGTCAGTGGATGCTTTTTTCTCGAGCCCATGATGTCATACGCAGCAGGGGGTATTTTCCTAGATCATGATTGGTAGACGAATGGGGTATCTATCCAGCAGTTGACACAGGAGGGGCGATGAAGTAAAAGGATAGGCCTGCATGTCAAATCTCGACGATGCTTTGTACTCAAGTTCGTTAAACCGGAAGTGTCCGGTAACATTGAGCCAAGCGTGCAGTCCACTTAGTGGCAGTTGTAGGTTGCACTCTGCCAAGATATCCAGAGAACATAATACATTTGAAAACACAGTCTGCGTACGTGGGTATTAAAGGTATCTAGGGCTACGCTGAGACTACAAATAAAGAGACAGGCTGTGGAAACTCTTCCCTCTACTAGTGTAGGAGTACTTGCCGGCTCTTTGATAAAGTAATATTATATGATTGATGTAACAATCAATATTGATCTATGGGTGATTTGACCCTTTAATTACACTTACGTGTATCGTTTGCGCTACACCTCATTCGTATTTGTGTTGAGCTACAGGCTTAAGACTGAACTTCGCTGTATGGCATAATATCACTGATCTCGTTGATGGCGAGCCCCACACTGAAGAGTACGCACCAGCAGCCAAATGCAGTTTAGTAGGATGCTTCGGGTTTGCGGGCGCGATAGTTAAGAATAGCACGACCAACGCAACAGCGAAGGTCACGGAGAATTGTTCTGATAGTTCTCGCACCACAGCCATTCATGCTCACGAGACTCTACTCTGGAAACCACGTGCTGCTGAACTATAGGAATATGTAGCTCCAGCCGTTTACTGAAAATACTCTTAGCACGCAGATAACTGAGTCCACGCATCACCTTTCTCTCTCACATAGCACTTGGTGGCAGCTACAATCACTTGACGGGTTGCTTACGCAAGCCTCCCAAGCACACCCATATGGCGAATCAATGATCCCTCAGGCGTACATGACGTGCTCTCACACCGCCTGCGCCCAATGTTATGTGAACAGCACCGAGCGGGTTTGCCATTAAGAACACGTGCAATTGGCCTATATGTTGCGAGACTATGTCGAGCTGCACCATGGGCCTCACCACTACTGCTTTGGTTGTGCACTTTACTTCGCAGAATGAATTGATGGCGTAAATGGTTTCCCCAGCAAAAACCTGTACACCTCGTGTAGGTTCACAGTACACACCCAACGTGTATAGATACTTGTATGACCACGATGCAATAGACGTGAACACGATGTGATCCACTTAGCTCGCACACCACCCAGGTGTTCGAGGCGGCCCTCCTACGAACTGTTGATAAGCGCAATCATACGCAACAGAGGGGTCTCATAGAGGGGTCTCTGGTCTGCGTGTGCGCTGCGCATGACATAGTTCTCGTCAGCACTTGACTCCCGAAATCCGATGCAGGACACTCAGTATCCCGATTAAGAGACCTGCAAAACCTCAACAGCGGAACAGAAACTGGGACACCCAGTTCAAAGAATCAGAAAGAATTCCCAATTGTTAATGCGCCCGAAAGGGTTCAGTTAACGCCAACCAGGCTCAGGGCAAGCCTCAGTCGAGCTCGCAGATTCATGTACAGAGATCTATGGCCAGTCTTGCTGTTTGTGCATGCGTCGACCTCGGTGTGTGGCACCACACCAAAGTGGAGAGCATGCGGCCGAGACAGAGAATTGATTGGGACCTGGCTATAATAGACTGGGCTATGCAATAGTGCGGACTATCCATATCCCCGTTAACTCGCTTCGCAACGGTTATCGACAGTGTACCAGGGCTTGTTTACTCAACCACCAGCTCCTCCTCTTCTTCGTCTTCAGCGGTTGATTGGAATAAAAGGGAAGGCAATGTAGATAATCAGCTAGTTTCTTTTGTAAATCAGTGTTCAATCAGGGTTTGCTGTAAACTACACCCGTAGTCCCAGCCGTGCCATGGGTTAAGACCAAGCTTAGAGTAGAATACAGATTACAGTGCAATACACGTGCAGGCATGTGAAGAAATAACTGCGACAGCGCATACCTTCTTCTTCACTCTCGTCCTCTGACTTGCTGGCCAGTTCTTCGACCACTACACAGGCGGAGAGGGATAAGACGGGTGAATTAATTGTGTAAGTAGTACGCCCGGCATAGAATTGATTCAAATCCAAATTGCACTCGGATCGGATAGGCAAGGAAGATGATAAGACATCAGCAGGAATGCTAAACTTTCTGAAGAAAATAATATTTGTACAGTATACGGATACATACAATAGACATGAAGATACGTTGTATTTACGGGGACAAATCTAGGTGTAGAGTACACTTCTCACACGCCAAAGCCATACGACGAACCCTATCGACGAGTGAATAGACAGGCCTAAGCACCAAGCATTTATTCTGCCCACATAATGTAGCACAACCCTATAAACCCTACACATATCTAACGGAGCACAAAAAGTGCAGACCATCTCGGATGTTTTTGTTAGAATTTGTCGATTCACACCAATAAACCTGAACGATGGGAGCGGAATACATCCACACACCCTTGCACATCATATAGTACTGATACGTACGGATGTATCTTTTGTCACCCGTCGTTAACGAGCGACCTATACAACTTGGCATAAATATTGATACTTATGTTTGTCAGACATACACAACTTACACCGATATATACTGCCACATACTTTTGATGTATTGGGTAGCGAAGGCAAGCTGTGAGGTGGACACTTCTAAAGCGGATAGTTTGTGCACCAGATTCTGATATTCTTTTACCAGGCGCTGTAATGTATAGGAAGGTGAATCACAAAGGGTGTGAGAACGTCTCAGATCAATGGATTGACACGAGCAATATACAGAACACAACCCCCGCCTATCGGTTTATCGTCGACCGCGTTCTATAGATACATAAGAGACTGTACTGTTGTAAGTAGTACGCCAACAAGTGAATGTCCGCTTCTCGAATTTCAGATGGTGAAAACTGATATTTTTTTACATAGCCACTGACTGGGCTATAGTGCACTAGAAATTTAGACGTACACCCCTCAACAAGCATACGGCAGTGAAGCAGGACAAGCACAACAAGCTCTATGGTGCGTTACCATCAACCCAAACACACATCAGCAGATGCAGGAAGATATAATAGAGCCTCATCACACGACGCTCGACAAGCATACGGCAGTGAAACAGGACAAGCACTACAAGCTCTATGGTGCCTTACCACCAACCCAAACACACATCAGCAGATGCAGGAAGATATGATAAAGCCTCATCACACGACGCATGGACACACACCCCTCGACAAGCATACGGCAGTGAAGCAGGACAAGCACAACAAGCACTATGGTGCCATACCACCAACCCAAACACACATCAGCAGATGCAGGAAGATATAATAAAGCCTCATCACACGACGCGTGGACATGTGCTGGTACTTCCAAAAGTATCGACGTACCGCTGAATCGTCGCCGCCGGCGTCGTCCTTCAAGCCCTGGTCAATGGTGCTCTTGAGCAGCTCGGTGACCTTACTAGCCCCTACGCCGGTGTTGCTATCTAGCACGTGTCCGATGAGGCCTATAACCTCCACATGGTTGGTGATTGAGTCCTGCGTGCTCGGTATCAACATCTCTTCCAGCAGAAGCAATCGCACATCGTTGGATGTGTCAATATCCACCTTTGTAGTCGGAGGCAGATAGGAGTACGGTCGGTACATGTAAGAGTGTGTGCTAGGTGTGCTGAGCGTAGGCATGAGCCTTTGCTTTGAATTGTGTACACGAATGGCTTAGTATAAATACTATCAGATATGTCTACGGCCAAATTGAAATATTCTGTATATATATATATATATATATATATATATATATATATATATATATATATATATATATATATATAGTATTGTGTATATAGTTAGTGTAGTAGTAGTA
>NW_014040515.1:17564-19932 GCF_001186125.1 Sphaeroforma arctica JP610
TATATATATATATATATATATATATATATATATATATTATATATATATATATATATATGTATGTGTGTATGTATATGTATGCATGTGAGTGAGTGAGTGAGTGAGTGAGTATGTGCATGTGCATGTGTAGGTACAGGTAAACGCGTATAGTCATGTATATTCGTAGATATTTGGATGTTAATATTGAATTTGATAGGTCAAGATCTCGTATTTTCTCTCTCTTCAATTTTGGTAACCACATCACCTGAATTTCACATAGTGTAATACTTCCATTTCTGAAAAGTCAGCTTAGTTACTCATATCCAATACACCTGATGCCACCAACTTTAGAACTTCCAGTAAGGGCTCACATGATCGCATTACCATTCCAAGCACACACCACAAACATGTACACCTGGAGTCAGTAAGGTAAACACATACTTTGCTCATCCTAGCCTCATACTATATGAACAAACATATACCTCGTACACAGTGATGCAAACAATACATGCTTCAGCGTACCTTATTGAGCAGTGCAATCACCACCGACACAAACACAGCTGGCTGTAGCCCTGGGATCTTTAGTGCCGGCAGCAGATCGCGTATGCGACCGACATCGTTCTTGTCCACACACCGTAGCACGTACAGTCCCAACAACTTCTGCGCACACTCATTCTCGAGCACCTCGGGCAGTGCAGGGGGGTCGAACTGGTGCAAATTGTATCGCATGATAAACCAGGCTTAGTGGGCGGGTGCAGAGCATTGCGGGAGCGAACTGGTGCAAATTGTATCGCATGATAAACCAGGTTAAATGGGCGGGTGCAAAGCAGTCCGGGAGTTCCAGGTGGATGGCTAACGCATACGGGATGACTCACCAAACAGTCAAGCAGAGAACGACTACGAGCGTACCGAACTATCGTTTAGCTATACGAAACCGCGAGCTTACTCACCTTGGATTTGGGTAGCCCGGCGTGCTGTTCGCAAGCAGCAATGGCATCGTCCACCATACGGCACACCAGCGCAGGCATAAACTCCTTCAGCATGAATGCGTCCGGCTCTGGGATTTCTGTGTGGGGAAATACAACGAGCTGCATGAATACATGTCCCTGAGCGGTTATAAGCGGACGTGATGTTTAGGGAGAATTGCGAATGGTCTGTCCATCGTGTATTTCTTTTTTGGGCTGTGATCTGCAGAATTCGGGTTGATAGAGATGTCTTGTTTACCTTAAACCCTACTGTGCTGTGCGTTTCGGATATCTTTTTTATGTGCAGCTACGAGATCACGATACTAATTCACTTTGGAGCAAGTTAATGGTTGATGTATCGAAACTTACCGATTTTACCAGCTAGCATACAAATGTACCGAAGCATTCGATGTCAAGTGTGAGCAATACTAGAAAGCATTGCGACCCACAATAGCTATGCCATTAATAGAAATATACACACGAGCACCTACACGACTGTGAACAGGACACACCAAGTCATTCGACGGCCGAACAACTACACCAAGCCCACAACACTCCACTGCCACAACCGTACTATCCACCAAAACAATCCGCCTCTCCTTCAAAGGTACACAGAAGTATACAACCAAGACTCAAGTGCTCAAGTGGACTGCCCTCGTCAACTGCAAAGACCTACCGTAGTGTTCGTTGACTACGGACGAATGCGCCGAGACACCCAAACTGACCAGCTGAGAAATATACCGAATGCGATCGTCTTCCTGTATGCCAGTTTGTGTGGGAGTGGTCGGTTCTGATTGTGTCAGTAAACGGAAATAAGGTATCACGCTTGTGCACTGGAGCGACGTGGCAGAGTCCATAGGCTTAAGAAGTTGCGATATATACTGACAGACAATCTGGACTGCTTTATTTCCTAATTAAACCAGACCTACAGCTACTGCAACCAGGCCTGCAGTTGAGTACAGTACAGACTGTCATCGATTCTTTCCGCGTTCAGCGCCTGACAGCGAATTGCAAAGGGGTGAATCTCTCACCACAACTTACATTTGGTAAGCCGCCCTTGGACCCAGCTCCCAAATCGACCTTCTCACTCAGGTAGTTAAAGACATTACACAGGAATGTATTCATTGTGAAGGGGTCGATGATAATCATCGCGATGTCACTGGTAAAGGTGTGTGAAGGGCATGGCCGATACGTTAGCTACGTGCAATCGGCGAGCAGCAGGCAGGACTTTGGTACGAACTCACTCCAACCGAGCAACAAAAACCCCTGAACCCTATACCTTATGATGTGGTCATTTGAAGACTATACCTTATAATGTGGTCATTTGAGGACTATACCTTAGAATGTGGTCATTTGAGGACTATACCTTACAGTGTGGTCATTTGAGGACTAAACCTTATAATGTAGTCATTTGAGGACTATAC
>NW_014040515.1:35181-45010 GCF_001186125.1 Sphaeroforma arctica JP610
TATATATATATCGATACGCAAACAAACACAACCACACATATATATATATATATGTATATATATATATATATATATATATATATATATATATATATATGTGTGTGTGTGTGTGTGTGTGTGTGTGTGTATATTATATATATGTATATATATATATATATATATATATATATATATATATATATATATCGATATATATATATATATATATACCCACAAACATGAACACGTAGAAAATAAAACATATGTGTGCCCAGTGTGCGAGTATGATCCATATGTACTAACTGCGGACGTGTAAGGCAGAAGTAGCAGAAAGTGCTTTTAACACGTGCGTAGGCATATACACGACATCTGGTCTATTAAACCGCCGGTCCTTCTCTCATTCGCGCATATGCTTGTGGCACCCCTGTTGATTTTATTCATACAAAACCGCAGTTTCTCTAAAGTCATCTGGACTGGTGTACTATTCCGGTGTGTATTAATTCCGTCCGTTATCTTCTGGCGCCGAAAGTTAGGATTGCTAATTACCGATGAGCTAGAGCACACCTTCAAGATACCGTACATCAACAAGGAGGTGTGGATGCGTGCGCAATGTTGTATTTTATTCTGTGGTCATCCAATGATTCTTGCCCTGTAATTTGTTTGTTGTAGTTTCGAGTATTCTTCACGGCGAAGATGATTTATCACGTCTACAATTTCAGATAATCTGTTCGTGTAGCGACAAAGGTTGCTTGAATTTTCCACAAGCAAGTGGATAGGCATGGGCTTTGTCCAGGTTCACTCACAATGTGCGTCTGTGATGCTCTCAGGGACGACGCAAGCGTTGCGTCGTTGATTCCAACTTAAAAATATTATTAAATCATTACCTTGATATCAGCGGGCATCATCACACTGCGTCTCTGTCGTTGTGACTCATCAGGACTTCACACCGTGATCGCTTTCAGGTGAGCAACCGATTATACTACCGAGTGGTAGCGGCCCTCTTAGACATGTACGGGATACTAACCTGTATCTACATCTACGCCGAAGACGGCAAATTAATTGCGAATATCCGGAATACGGAAGACTTCTGGGATCCCTATTTGAAACAAGTGGATGCTAATATCTTTAACACGCCGATAGATATCGGACTGGGCGCCTACATGCGAAGTTTAACCTCTCCGACATTTTATAAGGTATGTCTCTGTATGTGACCTTCCGCTTGATCTCGCCTTGGTGTAGGAGTAGAGCAACGTATTCTGGAGTGTGAGTGCAAGTCATCCTAGCATCCCATTCGGTTAAGAGTCTCGACAGTGTTTCGTATTACTGGGCGTTGTTTCTGTGTCAGTGAGAGTTCTGCGAGGCGCAACCTAAGTAGGTCATGTGCTTGATAATGATGATGCCGGCTTACATGAACCGAAGTACTCGTGCGCAAGGCACTTTTATTTCATTTCAAGCAACTATTTATACTTTGATTAGGTGCAACCATCCCACATCATTGAAACTATTTGTGTATTACACAATTTATCTTTAGATCTATACCGTAGGTTAGTTTAATAGCCTGCTGTGCCATGCAATGCTCCATACCACATTTAATTCTGAACACATGACTCCATGCTCATATCCTGGGCTGAGTTTTTGCAACTATTTCCAATTTTGTTCGAGTACCTCTAGTTAACTTTATCTACTCTCGGATTCAGTTTTCCTTGTGTCTCAGGCAATAAACACTCCATATTGCCTAATTACTGTACACTGACTATTGGAGTACATGTATCGTCCCCAGGTCTTAGGGGAGTATCTGTCCTTCACGTATTTCTTCTTCTACTTCATACTCGTGGGGAGTTGGTTATTGGCCTGGTACTTCACCGCACACAGAGAGTACTTTGATAGAGTGGCGGCCGCGATGGCCATGACTTACCTCGTATGCGAAGTGTGCTTTCTATTCATGCCCGCTGCTGGGCCGTACTGGAAATATCCCCATCCCGAGGTATAGTGGTGCCTTTGTCAAATGGTTTTGGATAGTTCGAGCACTCAGATATCGCGATTTGTAGATGCATAGAGGTCGGTCCCACGAGTATGCTTTCGCTTTCACACATCTTCTTGTCCGCATATATATTTGTGCTATCGTTTTTATATCTACAGTTGGCTTTTGTTTGTATGAGTATACACATCTGTAGTGTGTATAAGGCAAAATTTAAACAGCAGCGTTCTTGCAGCTACTGAGCTGTCAGGTTATAATGAATACCATACACTCAGTTTGTGTTGTGTCGGTCATAGTAGCAGTCCTGCAATCGTGCCCCTACTTTGTACTGAAGAGCTGATATGATCATCAAACTCCCGTTGGCCGATCATGCATCCACAAGCCTGTTTGGTATGATAGTACACATGATGTCAGATCCTTGCGTATAGTTTTGATATTCCTCACATGAGATTAAAGGGCTGCGGCTATTGTCGTCTTTGATTAAGGTGTTGTACTAAGCATTACCATACTCACACACGTTAATTGTTACACATCCAGGCAGCAGAGGTGGGCTGGGTTTTTTCTTACTTAACGCACAGAGCTGTAGAAGGAGGGAGTAGTTCAGGGACAGCGTTCCCGTCGTCTCACTGTGGCATCACTACGGCCGGTAGGGTGATTGGTTATATCCGTTATCACTCATCTCTTTCTATGCAGTGTGCAAGTACGTGTAATGAATGAGCGAACGACCCGATGGACTGCAATTGAAAATAGCCCTCCCAATGTCGAGGCGTTTCGCAGGACCTGGCTGGTGTTGGAGACTATTTGCCATCAGCGATTGCATCTAGCTCTTCGTTGTTGTTGAACTCGTAAGCGTGACAGGAATATCATATCTGAAAGCTAACTTGAACCCTTTCCTCTCTCTCACACACACCCATGTAGCCTGGCTGTCCATGTACATTTACCTTCCTCGAGTGGGACTGGCGTATGTGCTAGTATGTCCAGGATTGTGGTTTGCTACCATGTGGTGTGGCTTCCACTATGGTATTGATTCCATCGTCGGCATCGTCGTGGGCCTTCTGTGGTATGTCGTCGCTGCATGTGATCGTACAGTGCGAACGTCACTAATAGTGTCATCTCCGGCTGGCGACAAATTTCAGTTGCATCCACTCTCGCTTTGATACCATTAACGGAGATACATTTTTCTGTCGGCCATGCCGTCTGCTTGGTATTGTTCCCTTTGCCTATTCATCTCGTCGTGGCAAATCATACGCTAACTTAAAATGTCGAATATTTTTCTTCTCTTTTTTAAATTAGCACGGCGTTTGCACACGCCTTCGCACGTGTTCTACCGTACCGAGTGCCAAGCAACGACCCATCCTATTCAATAGCATTTCGCAACAGACACGGGGCCACGCCTAGCTTCTATATTAGTGCATACGGAAACGATGGTATTTTGCGCCAATCCGAAGTGATCGAGGTAAGTATAGATCATTGTATATTAATCACGTGTGCGCTTGTTTTGAATCCGGAGTGGTATAGAGACGATGCCTTGAGGCGAAAACATTGGTTGTGACGTAATGAATGATGTTCAGAATGATCATTGATAAGTTTCCACTAGAGACTTTTAGAAATCTGTAAATAGATCGATGCGCAATGTCACACACTCTATTTCGGATTCGTTTGCGTAGGGAGAAACTGAGCCAGATAGCCTGTTGGGGCCCGGAGAGAATACTTCTGATCCCGATCATGGAACAACCCACGAGAAAATGGCAGCAGACGATCGATCACCACTATTGCCCAATCTGAGAAATTAAACCAACGCATCCCTGGAGGAAATAAATTATTCGAAATCATCAAGGCTGGACTCGGGAAGCATCAGCTTCATCAATTACACGAAATTGTATCGCATGAAATAGTCATCGCGATTCTTTTTTTCTTCTGTTCATGAATTCACTTGAAGTTCAAAAATAGGTCAGCTTCAAAGTTCATCGAGTACGTTGAGTGTGGGTATAAAGGATTTACTCCGCACAGTCTTCTATACTTCAAAAGCTATCACTGCCCAGGGCGCTCAAGTGTATAGTTGGCGTAGCGGTCTCGGAATACAAGATTGTAATTTTGCCACATGTATTTTAAACTATTTCAAAAACTTCTATTTAGCAGCAAATGTATGACTATTTATCTCCGGTCACGGACACCCCACAGGGCCACAAGAGAATAATTATTCCTGTGAGAGTTGGAATGCAAACTATAGCGACACTAGACACTTGAGTGTGAAAGCTTTCGATGCGACTTGTTATTTCGTAGAGGTGCATGAATACAACTTGTTGATCATTTAAGGTATGATACAGCGTGTGTGTATATGTGTGCATACACACTACATATAAATATATATATATATATATATATATATATATATATATATATATATATTCATATATGTATACAGATATATACACACATATATATATCTATATATATATATATATATAGATATAGGTATATATATCTTTATACATATACATACAGATATATATATATATATATATATACATGTCTATATATAAATATACATACATACATACATATACACACAAACACACACACATGTATATTTATATATATATGTATATATATGTATTTTAATATTCATAATACATAATACATACGATAGAGTTCTATAGGCAGGCCTGATATATTGAGTCAGAGCCACTGCTCTTTATATTTGTTGATTTACGCATGCTCAGCTAGAGTTGACTTCAATTCATATATGTATCATGCATACACAAACACTTTTGTGTTTCATACATTCAGACCAATTCCAGCTCCAGATTCAATAAATCAACGAAGTGCAAAAGCACCTGGCTCATCGAACAGGCGCAAATTAGCCTGCTTGTCTATTTGAGCGACTGAATTTCTCGAAAATGTCTGGTTCGACACACGTGACCTATACAACTGCCGATTGGCGACGGGAAGGGCTCAATGGTGCACTAGTATTTGCTGCGCGAAGTCCATACTTTTGCATTGCTTCCTTTCTCGATTCCATAGCCAGCACCCTCTCGTCGTTTTTAAATTGCTCCCAAACACCAGAATGAGATAAAAGCCGGATAGTGTTCACAGCTAAAGTATCCATATTGGCAGCCAACTCTTTTGATGCAAAAGCTCGCTTCGCATCGGCAGTATGAGAGTTGTGTGCCGCCCTTTTACAATCGTTAAGTGCAGATTCTACATTAACTCTTAATACATGGGTCACATTCACGCAATGTGACCCATCTGTTCTTATAAACTGCTCGTACAGGGCTACCAGGTCATTCAGATAGTACTTCTTCGCGCATGTTTCCACCGCGTCTTCCTCCTCTAATTGACCCGTGCTCACTGCAAGACTATCCTGACTTCTCCTGGACTTTTTCATAGCTGAACTATTATTCCTCGACCTCCGCGGGTCTAAAGCGGTTTGAGCCATTCGATGAGCAGCGCACAACCCACCCAGAAACATCACGATTTCATCGCAATAACGGGCCTTAGATATCTCCAGCAGAATATCGTATAACTCCTTTTTGTTCATATAATACCCCACACCAGCCAGTGTCTTGTTTCTTTGCGTTATAAGATCCTTCTCATCCTCGTCAGATAAGGGCTTTGTGCCTCTATATTCACACTCAAATTCATCGTACAACGTGTTCCCGTACATCTCGATGGTGTATATTGACAAGAGAGAGGTGTACCCGCAAAAGGCTCTAGCGTCCATCTGCGCACCATTAGCACCATAGAACGTAGCTACCGTCCCTACCGACCACAGAGTTGAGATGATCGCCAATCGCAAATTCGAGAGGTATACATTGCGATCCGGATACGTCCGAATATGATATGTGTAGTACGCAAAAAAACTCGTGTACACGATGTAGTAAAGGTATGAAAGGGGTACATGAGCCAGCCATTCTGGACAGGTGGGGTTCGGCGTATCCACGGCAAAATTATGCGCGCACAAGGCAAAGGCGGCAATCTCTGGTATATTCACCAGGAGCATGAAGATAAAAATTACAAACATGAAAGTTCTGTACCGAGGATTGTAATCACACCGCCGGTAAATCCTGTACAACGCCCGAAGCCTGATAAGTACAACACTAGCGAATACCGCCACGGAAATAAATAAGAACAACTCCACCAGGAACAGCACCAAATTGCCCGCTGGCGGATTGAGGGGAAATAAGTACAAGCATAGATTGGCGGTCCAGCATCCACAAGATATGAAACCCGTAGATGTGTACCCCACAAGGAAAGCCTTTCGGTACGGGGGAGTTCCTCGCAAACGGTATTCCCGAGCAGAAAGGAGGCTTATAGCCAACAAAACCACTGCATTCCAACTAAAACATGCCCCATATATGATTCGTAGAGTGTCGAGATTCTCCATGTAAAAACCATATCCATATTCCATTATATACCATTCAGCATCGTCCGCACCCTGAATCGGCGACTCACTCAAAAGAGTGCTTAGATACAATGCAAGACCGACTGGAACGACGACGCAAATCATATCGATCACTGTCAGCACTATAGATCTTCGTTTCCAACCCTTTTTCGAAGTATCATCTTCGATAGGAATTAAACCTGTCGATTGTTTCACGTCAGTCACAGATATAGCTGTACTGTCACTGTCAATCATACTGGTATCAGATACAAAACCAGACCGGGCCTGTAAGTAAATTTTTGATCGCGTGTCATCCTTTTCCTCCCGCATGTTGTTGGGACTATGTATATGGTTCGGTACCGGTATGTTCGCTCGATTAGTGAAACGTAATTTTTACACTTTCAGCGCTTAATTTAAGTACGCCTAAATAGTCCTCGAATACATGCAACAAATAAATCTCATAGCATGAGTGAACCGATCTAAGTAGAAGCAGCAGCCTTCGTCAATCCTGTCACTGTATTTATGCACTCACAGTGACACAGTGTTTTCACAGCCTCACAAGTTTTATTCTATTTTTTAAAAATATGTAAATAGCATAATAGCAGTCACAGGCTCATCACAGTGTAGCGCAAAAAAAATGGCCGACGCTTTTAACCAATAGCCAATAACCACTAATTTTGTTCTGGTTTGCCATTTTTGAAGGAAATGCTCAATCATAGTCTTAACATTCATATATTTCCATTGGTTACTTATTTTCGACATACATTTTCTTTTAAAAAACAATTGTACGTATTTTTTTAAAAACAAATAAATCTTATTGTTTTTATTGGAATTGCTGTATGGTATAAACATTTAACAGATAAGTTCTATTTACATATAAACGTAATCTTTTCTACACGGGAGTTTCAAAATAAAATTAAAAACAGTACAGTACATCTGTATGTATCTATTTATTTACAAATGTATTTTTGTATGTACATAGAACAAACGTTTAAAAAAAAATACCTCCTGTGTAACACCTGGCTTTTTTTTTTTAAAGACAGAAGTCAGAACCTAAAGAGGGGCCGTATGTATTGATACTACTAGTAGAGAGTAGCGAGAGAGAGAGAGAGTGCTCAGACTACAAAATACTAATATGTAGGCGGCATATGTAGCCTTCTAAATTATACATAGGCGGAAGACCTCCTACTCTGTAGAGTATTTACTATTTAGAGTAGAGACTACAATACCAACGAACGAAAACATTTATAGCTGAACGTTATTGCATCGAAATCACATATATATTTTAACATTATTATTTAACTTTTTTTTTAAAACAAATCGGTGCCTGTACGACAGACTGACAGCCGAGAACTCGAGACACTCGATAGGCCCGGAGACACGGACAACATAAAATATTGGACGGAGAAGGGGGGGGATTTTTACTATGGAGGTTGACCCAGAGGTACCTTACAACACAAATCCCATTGGCACTTAGATATGTAGCACAAGTTCTTCATTTTGACGAATAATAAACGTATGCTTAATCTCATCCCGATCCGACCATTGGTTCAAATTATGAAGGATTTCAGTTTGTACCAGAACTGGCTCACACGTAAGCGTTATACAAGAAGAGAGAGTCCATCCATACTTTTAACCGACCTATCTGGCATAACATATGTAAATACTATGGTGCACACACTTACAAAGAACCGGGGTAACACATACTGCAGGTGCTTGTGTTGTCCCGGTCTCTGATTGAGACTTAGGATTCAAGAGTGGAATCTTGGATTCCTCAACCTTCTATTTGAAAGTCTCGGATGGTGTCCACTTGGTTGTCCCAACTAGACCTATTCGACATATTATAGTATGTCGCCAAGGCGTCTTTTGGACTACACGGGTACCCTGATAGAGAAAAGTATATACCTTTCTATCCACATAGATCGGCTCACATTGTATCATTGAGATCAACTGTGGTAGCCATTTATCTGAGTGTCTTAGGGGTCAACACAACGTGATGGTAGAATCTTGAATATGTACATAATTTAGCAACTGTGGTATTAATAGCCATGGAGGATTTGCCCAGGCATTCTCGTTAGACAAGTCCATCTGGAATCTGTCTCCTTTCAGATGTTCCAGTGTCCGGTACCTCGGCAGTTGTGCATTATGTTGAGCGGCAAACATATATATGGTATGTGGTCCATGTATGTTGTCTGCGATCTTAAACACCCTAGGATTGGCAATCCAATCCGTAGCTAGTAACTCCCTAACCATCTTGCTAAAGTCTGGTACGAAGCGAGACAACATGTCGGGTAAATGATTGTGAATACCCGGTATGTGTGTTATGCCGAAAGAAAATTTTGCGAGGACAACATGGTTTTGATTCCTCCTAGCCAGCCAACTAGATGTGCCTGTCTATGCATTACACGGGATGAGCTAGGTACCAAGTGATGGGGTTTAGGTACAGATGTATAGTGCACCGACTTGGTGTTTTGCTTTAGTTTTTATTTTCTTAAGTTGGACTTAGAGATATTTTATTGGTTAGTTTGAATAGGTAATAGTTTTGAGGCGTGAAATGTAAACTAAGCGTCCAAAGAAATGGTATCTAGTCTTCTTAGCTAAAACATAAATAAATCTAGACCGAAGTAGTGAGTGATTAGAGCGGAGCATATAGACAATAGTCTCAGTCTAAAATCCCCTAATACCAAGGGCTGAAGCTAAACTTTTTAATGTTTTGCATTTTAACGTATTAATGTATTGTCTTATTAACGTAAACGTCTTGGTATCGTATAGTCAGCCTAGAGAAGACCGACTTTTACAGCTAGTAGGAATCAAAACCCTGTTGTCCTAAATTTTAACAACTCTGATCCTGTCTTTTTCTCAGTGGATTATCTTGCTCTGAGATCATTATCGAATTATACCATAGGTTTGTACCAACAACCATTTTATGCTTGAGAACCTCTTTCCTGGTACTCCCATTAATTAGATATTCCCAAAGTGTCATTTTCAGGTGTCAGATTGGTGTCGTTCCTATATTATGTACAATTCTAATTTCAGTGGAAAACCCAATCTATATTTGGAAATCCACCCAATTATCCATAGTAGAGTCCTATACTCTACTGAGTACTGTCACATGTTCAGAATCTTGAATTTCTCAGTTCTTGTTCATGTCCAATTCGTTAAACGTATTCCAGTATTAAAAGTAATAACGTTAATACGTTTGTACGTTTATAATATACGTTAACTGTGCAACTACTATTAGGAACTCGCTATTTTTACACATGCTTAAGGGTGGAAATCACAATCATGATAGCTTGTACATGCAGTGTAAAAAGGCAGTTGGTGCACGTAATCTAAAAGCAGCGAGTCGTGTGATGGAAATGTTAGCTGTAAGTAATGTCAACTTCATAGTTGCACAACAAGAGGCTGAGCACCAGCTTGTGTATCTCCAGAAGAAAGGTCTTGTAGATTATATTATCTGTAATAATAGGGATAATATTATTTATTTC
>NW_014040515.1:57164-63962 GCF_001186125.1 Sphaeroforma arctica JP610
AAAGCGCTCGAATAGGGGGTCCAACGCATCCTTCCATATAGACGGAGCCCAGGCAATAATGTTCAGCCCATATGTAGCCGTGGATAGGATGAATGTTTTGGATATGATAGTGATTATATAGTTCACAACGGAGACAATTTGATTATTGACATCTATTTTCTGAGAGGAAATGGGCGAATATTTAGGAGAAGTAAAATACGTTCTAAACTTGAACAGTACATTGCACTTCCTGATCTCGACTCAGCATCAAATGCAGAGAAATCCTTGTACTGTGTAGCCATATATGGTTTGGATCATATATTGTTTACGTGTGCGATGCTGTTTAAGACCGACTATAGATATCGAACTGGAGTAGAGGTGGCGACTTTGCTGAAGTATCTTAAAAGAGGGTTGTGGACAATATTTTAAAAGTTCAATTTGAAGGTGGCCAGACTAGAGGTCAGACAAGCAGCATGCATGTTTTATTGTCAACCCATTCACGATCCAGTGTCGCGTCTGTTCGTATCATATTTTGATACTCAGCGCTATGGTTGTATACAAGTTGTATAAAAGCAATCGGCTGGTTGTATACAAGTTGAGCTATCAGTATTGTGCGGCTTGGATATTTGGCACTATCGATGTGGACATTAAGTCATGTTTCGCGAGAGACACCGAGTGGAAAGGTGTGTTGCGTATAACAAACTTTGAGAAGGATTAGCCGCCGATTGATATTGCTACGATGAATGAAGTTCAACTGCGCACATATTGTTCTGCTCATGATTTAAGTATTCCTGGTAGTGTTACTAGAATTTCTGATTTGAAAGAATATGTAACCGCTGATGCAAGTGAGATCAACTGTACGTAAATTGGTGCACGAGGATTCTGCTAAGTTGCTAGCAAAGCATAAATGACAGCAAAATGTATACGAAGAGGAATTAAAAACTGTAAAGTTGTAGCCATACTCACAAGACAATGTCATTAAAGTTGTAATTGATGAAAACCTTGTCGAGGACTATTTAGACCGCGGGGATGGATACCACTCAACAAAACAAGATACACACAGTGTACACGATTTGTCACAGTGTTGATGGGCGCAACGAAGCAAGCCGACGATGTGATCAGCGTATACTTAAAAACAGAAACAGGAAGATCGATGAACAGCACCTCCACGACAGTATTTGCGAGACAAGAATGTACTCGAGCAGAGATTAACAATCATGCTCGGTACGTGTGTAGTGAAATACAAGTTGCTTTGTGCTTTATCCTCAAAGATCCTAGAAGTGACTACAGACCCTGCCATTATGTCAAAGGGTGTATTTATATACGAGAAACACTTGAACGCATGGTAGAGATAGGAAGCATTGGCAGCACTGACGCTGATAATACTTAACGAGATAGGGGTGTATTGGCAACTATAGTTTCCAACAGACCCGCGATAGACGTTGTAGAACCCTTTATGGGTGAGAGCAGAGATCATTACACTGCGTGCAATTTGATCCATGGTTGGGTAGACCTATATCTAAAGTAGATTACAGTAAGGATAGTGAGGCACGTGAAAAGCTTATAGAGTACAGAAGCGAGAGGCTGAAACACGCATGTCACTAATCCTAAACTAAAATTGAAGCTTGATTTGATTACGTTTAGAAATAAAGAGGGGAACGAGAGAAACTAAATTTGTAAATAAAGTTTTTATTAAATGTATATTAATGGCTTACAACTTTGAGAGCATAGTCTTTTTGTTACCTAGCGGTACAGTAGTAGCCCTCTGTGGAATACTGCGTTTAGTATTTTTAGTTATACGCTTCTCCATTGGCAGCCACCAGTCATGTATAGGCGGCTTCAGGTTTGTCAAACCTCGTATACATTCGGATTCCTCCTTGTGTAAATCAATTTCAGATGTAGTAAGTCTTCCACCGTCCCAAGCACGGTAGTTCGGTAGTTCCTCGTTGTTTCTTTCTATATGTATCTGTATTTTGCAGTTTGTTTGTCTTGTCGTTTTGTTTCTGAGTCAAATACGATCTGACCCGCCCTCTTCTTTCTTAGACATATTACATGCACTCCATTTACCTCAATTCTTGACGATCCGTCAAGCCTTTATCAAAAACGAACACAGTAGGACAACAGTCGCATCGTATTCTTGAACCAAAGCGCTCATTGACATATATGGCATTGTCAGTTGCCGACCCTGGATAGGGTGGAGTGACAACCGCTATGTATGTATTGGCACCAGCAATGGCGCAATGTTTAGATGTTACTTTTTTCTTATACTGTGATAAGAAACAAGCATGTACTGCTGGGGCAATATAGTCGGGGTCTTCCATTGGTTTCTCAGTACAATCTGAAAACCATGGAGAACACCCAGGTAGTAGACCAAGTCGTTCTTGCAAATCCTCCCATCATTTTGGCTGCGTTTTGTTTGTAGCTTGGAATAGGCTGTGTTTTTCGTATAATGGCTGCAATTGCATACGTTCATTTAACATAGTTGTTCTTCGCTGAAGTTCTGCTAACACTAAAATGCGTCTGTGCGTCTGCTATATTATGCCGTGTGTAACGTAACATAGTTAACCAAAGAACAAACTGCTCAAATAAAGACAGTTTGAATAAATTTCTATGGTACGTGTATTCTTTCCTGGCTTATTCTATTCTCTCCTCACTTCTCTCCTTCCTCACTCTCCTCAGGGAAATATACTTCAGCTAATGATGTACGCTCGCGAGGTGAATATTGACGCATCTTGTCGAAAGGTGCCACCGCAATGAGTAGATCATGTAGTTTCCTGACACACGCCATTGACGATTCACCTGTCACAGTGTTACATGGCGCATTGTCCTTCTCTAGCAGTTTAATATAGCTCTGTGATTTGGTTGATATCGCCTCGGGTGTAACGGGTGATGTGTATTCGAGTGTTCGTGCACACTCTATATGTGTTTTTAATATAGGGGTGACTATGTCAAGAACATGCTTACGTACTTTCACATCCTTCTTAACATGTTTCTTAGGCAGACTCACTGAACTCGACGCCAATATCGTTCTTACACTTGTAGTATCGCGTCTATCAACTGGAGTTGGTCTCTTCGCTTCATCTAAAACATTCTCAAGGACTGGATGCGGACAAAGTACCGTAGACGGCGATTTAAGACCGGACCAGAGGACCGGACTGACAAGAGGAATTCAGGACCGGCCCAGATGACCGAACCTAAAGGAAATATTTAGGACCGAATCAGAGACTCGGGCCTAAGAGAATTTTATTGAAGGACGGGCCTAGATAGTGGAATATATAAGTTAGGGAGAAAGAACAATGACTCATCAGATGTCATTATTATTTAGTAACTAGGAGACCATAATCTTAGATACGGAGATTTTCACAATCTGCCGTTGTTAGAGAAAATCTCGTCCCACACAGGAATGTGATTAATAAATACAGCAGACGCGCCGTTCATAACGGCACTTCTGATGACCGAACTACTGTATTTATTTTGGTAAAGTCATACAAATAACACATGGTTGACCTGGATTTATATATAACTTTAGCCTGTGTCCTATGAACACTACTTCCAAAGTTTATACCACCCCGATTTTTTGGACCTTCTCACCACGTCCTGTAGGATATATTATAAGGGTCCCTACAGAACCCATTTTGAATGTTACCCCGTAGAGATATGTGTCCTCGCGGGGATCATCACATCCCTCTAGATACAGTGACATGATACGACTTGCTATTAAAAAAGTGAATCACTCTCTCGAGTAGCGAAGATGGGATTGTTTGGCTTCGGAGTAAAAACTTGGACCCAGACATCGTGGTACTTCCTGGAGACCAAGTAATCAGGGCAGCTTTCTTTTATTCACTGGTACGCCAAGAAATAGTAACCGAGGAGATTATTATCAACACTTGAAAAATGAAGTGATCACCAATGCTCAAATTATCTTGGATGTTAGAGACATCCTACACCCTCGTAGAGAGTACCCACGGAACCCTGAAGGGACAGGACGGGACACCTCCCCAGAACCCGGGGAGGGGCCGAAGGTGTAGGAGGGTCTTATGACTACGTTCTTTGAAGGTTAAAATAACACTCTTTATTAAGTGCCACTCGGTTTTGACTACATTTTTAAGTGACCGAACTACTGTCTTTATTGTACTACGTTCTTTAAAGGTTAAATCCACTAAGAAACAGCTTGGTTTAATTTAAATTTTTTTCAACGATGACGGGACCCAAGACTAGACCGTTGCCAACGGTGAGTAAGCAAGCTTGTGATCGGTTGTTGAGCCGGTTGATTCGAAATCCAAGCTATGCGAAAAGGAGGAGTCAGCACTTGCCAAGAAACCTGCACCTGAAGATGCCAAGAAGGTCAAAATTCATTTGGATTTAACCCGTTTGCTTTCGGAGGGCCAATACTCAATTAAAACCTTGGGCAAGCTTCAACAGTCCCCAAACTGGATTTCTGATGTAGAGGGACACCTGAATACGATGATGCATGTGCAGGAGGCCACGGACAATATTCGTCTTATTCAAGAGCAACTCCGCCAACTCCGTGAGTTGTCACTGGCGGATATTGGCACGTCTACACCCCAGGACTTGAACCAAGCGACTTTGATGATGACTTTTCTGAGACTCAGGCCGGACCAACAGTGTAACAACGCTGGGCTCCTCAATACCCAACGCAGGCAGGGTCGACACCTACTCGCCAGTTACCTGACAAAAGGGCTAACAGCATGAGGCAAATTAGCCCGGTGAAACGTAGAATTGGACGTACGAAGCCTATACCTCAGGTGGCTCCTTACGGTACTGTCCATGTCACTCGCAGAGAGCGGTCGTTGCAGAACGCTCAAAAACGAGCACAAACGATTCCGACCCCTGAGGAGATGCCGGCTAATGGTCCGAATTGGTATCAGGCATCGAACGATAATGTCCATGCTTCTCGCAGAGCGCGATCGTTGACAAACGCTCAAAATCGGGCACAAACGATTCCGACCCCTGATGAGATGTCGCCAAACGGACCGGATTGGTATCAGGACTCGAAAACTTTGGTGAAATCGCCTGGTAGGATTATTTTTTGGAACCTACGGATTTACACTTGGACATGGACACTCCTCGGAATTTATCGTCGTCGGCAAAGCGCTCCTTTGATGCCTTCCGCAGAGTAATGAAGTCCTCAAATGGTCCGGATTGGTATCAGGACTCGAAAACTTTGGTGAAATCGCCTGGTATAATTTTTTTTGGTAACCTGCGGATTTACACTTGGACATGGACACTCCTCGGAATTTATCGTCGTCGGCAAAGCGTTCCTTTGATGCCTTCCGCAGAGTAAGGAAGTCCTCGCAGCAACAGATGAACCAGAGTCATGTGGCAACGAACTTATTTCGTGATAGGTTGCAACGTCACCGTAAACCACGTTCACCAGAGGAGTTACAGGATAATTCTCAGGATGCGGCGAATGTCCCTATTGCTACGATTGTATACCGCAAGCACCTTCCTGTTCATCACGACCGCTACTTGGAAGACCCACAGGCAGTGAAACGTCATAAAGGATAGGAACATACGGAGCCTAGCATTACTGCATCGACAGCGGCCGAGATGAAAATGCAAGTTTTTCAACTAACTCAACGAATCGTGCAGGCAAAAGCAGACGGACGCATAGACGATGCTCGTGCGCTACAGGGTCTAATTCGTGCGTCGAATGAGACTCTGAAGACGTACTTAATAACGGTCGACAAACGAACACCGAAAGAATGGCCACCCAACCAGCAGGGTAATTATTATTTGGACAATCCGCAAAAGATACAGTTACACGCTTTTATCTTGGACTGGCACAAGAATGCGCGATTCCACAAGCTAGAACCGATTCATATGCAAATGGGTTTACATCGAGCTCTACAGCATAAAGGGGCTCCTATGGCGCTATTGGATTTTATTGTGGAAAACGAGCGAAAATTACAGTCTATGACATTTGGGGATGCCACTGCTTTTATTATACGTACACAAGAGCAAGACCTGGAGGATAAGGCATACCGCCAGGTATTAGCATGCATGAAGCCGAGCCATCGGTACCACTTGATATTCAGATTCGTGATTTTGAACGCCAGGTGGAGTTCATGGACATGCGACAGTATGAGAACCCTCTACAAGTATACCGCAACCATGGTATACTCGATCTTATACGACAAGCTGCAGGTGGGGCGTACTACCGGGATTCTTTTCAAATGCATCCACAGTGGCGAAACTACTCGTCTGAAAAGTTGCGCGATGTATTACGTGTGAACATTGACAAATCAGAAGAAAACCGCCAGGACAAGCTTTCGCGACCTCTACGAATTCCGGGGAACTCGCGATCACGCTCAAATTTGCGTACGGAAGTGAATACACGCGCCAACCCGCATGCACCACCTACATCGAGCCCACGGGTTCGTTGTCGATTATGTGCACAAAACATTCTGCCGGGACCAGGACATGCAAGTCGTTGTCCTAACTTACAACGAGTACCGGTCCAGGTTAGCACAGGTAGCCGCACACAAAATGGTGGGGCTACAGTTCAACGTACATCGGCTATAAGTACATCGACACGCGAGACTCACGGATCGAGTACTAATTTCCCACCCCGTGTTAACTTAGTGAACGGTGATATTATGCCTGATCAACCAACCACCAAGAAGGGGGAGACTGAAGTGATGCACATTCATGATTTGGTCGATGAGTCGTATGTGCAGAGTGACAATGAGTTGATAGAAGAAGAGCAGACACCCGATGGTTGGGAAGTTGGAACAGCTTCGGATTGACAGGCTGGGGTGCCTGAGGTAAACATGTGCATGTCATTTGGTAATACGG
>NW_014040515.1:66966-90713 GCF_001186125.1 Sphaeroforma arctica JP610
GTAATGTTATGGATGAACTACTGGAACCAATCAATCTTCGAATGGCCCCTGACTTGTCCGAGCCAGGTGATATACGCGCACGCCTACGCCAATACCTGAATGCTAATGACACTATTCTGGATGCAGCTCGCTGCACACTCCCGGGTAGTGAGGTGTCACTCCCTATTCCTCGGGATAAACTCCTGGGCCTACGTCGGCAGACAAGAAATTTTGTATTTTGACAAATACAAACCACATGTAACGAAACAAGTAGACAAATGAGAACACGAACTGGTCACCAATCGTCGAACATCGGCGTCGATCGTTAACCTTCCTTTGTTGGCAGTACCATCATTCACACCGTCGGGTGAACTTATTAAGGTGCGCGTGTGCTTGGACCTGCGGCAGATTAACGCTCTTATTCCGGGCGATCAGTTTACGCTTCCGAAGGTCAACGAAATCATCAGCAACTGAAGGGCAAGCGTTACTACACCACGTTGGACCGGTGCACGTCGATTCGCAGCACATGTTTTCGTTTATATGGAACAGTCAGCAGTACTCGTTTACGTCGGCTCCCTTTGGATTGACGACACTCACGTCACAATTTCAACGGACAATTAGTTATTTGATGGCAGGACTGGACGTGCAATGCTATGTTGACGATCTAATTATTGCATCGGACGATTACGAGGAGCACATTGCTACGGTTCAAGAGGTCATTCGACGCTTGACGGAGAATAACTTCAAACTTAATCAGAAGAAATGTCACTTTGCGGTACGAGAGGTGATGGTCCTGGGCAAGAAGATATCAGCGAAAGGCATTGACGTGGAAAATGAGAAACAGCAACGTTTAATTGACTAGCCAGTTCCAAGATGTCAAAGGGATATTGCCTCTGCGTTAGGATTAGCAAACTTTCTACATGAGCATCTACTGAATTTTGCTCACAAGGAAGCTCCACTCCGAACTTTTTCTAAACTTAAGCCAAAGGAGTCCATTGGGGATCGTTGAAAGCCAGAACATCAATTGGCGTGGGATCAGATGGAAGAGGCTATCGTGTCGGCAGTCAGGTTGAACTTTCCTGTTGATGATGTACCACTTGAGTTAGAGACGGATGCAAGTGAATATGGAATTGGTGTCGCATTGTTTCAATTGATTGACGGGCGCAAACATTAACTGATGTTCTTCTCGAAAACTCTCAACAAGGCACAGCAGACATATGCAACCCCGATGAAAGACTTATTAGCACTTACCTATACTTTGGTTCACTTTCATAATCATATCATTGGACAGCGGTTTACTGTACACACCGACCATCAGGCTCTCATATAGATGAACACTCAGCTGAAGCTGAATAGTATGTTGCAGCGATGGCATCATATTATTGCACAATTCAATTTTACTATTACACATGTACCTGGAGAACTGAACAAGTTGCCAGACACGTGAAGTCGTGTTCATGAAGGTACGGCGGATATCAACTACCCCGCAGTGTTCTATACGTCATGTTGGAAGTTGTTTCCGGAGTTCTTTGACCAGATCCAGAAGCACTTTGGACCAAACGACGTCGACGCTATTGCCTCGAGTCATAACGCTCAGCTTCGCCAATACTGGTCGTACGACAAGGATGGCGGGGCGTTTAAGTTTGACTGGAGTAAATACAACGCATGGATGAACCCACCTTGGCGTCTTATACATAAGGTGCTGCGTAAAGTGTTGAAGGACAAGGCGCCGGCAACAATATGTTTACCGTTGAACACACGTGCGCCATGGTTCCTTTTACTTCTATCGATGATGAAAGCAGACCAGCTACTTATCCCACGTACGGCTCACACTTTTTTGAAGCACGGCTCACAGGCTTGTGGTAAATACCCATGGGAGCATACCACCGTGGTACGTATTGGCGTTCCATCTGGGTACAAAGTCAATCCATCATTTTGGTGTGACTTAGGCTTGGAGGTACCTGTATGTGAAGAAGCTGGTACACGTTATCAGGAAGATTGGGCACAACCGGTGATGACGAAACGAACGCGACAGATCGCTGTACAAATTCCCGAGATATGTGCGGGTGCTACAGTGATGAATCATCCAGGGCACGAGGAAGCGAACCGTCGCATACAGTTGAAATGGCAATTTCATGAACAAGGACATCCGGCCCCAGCAGCGACAGTACAGTAGATGCGCGACGTTGGACATAACTGGGACCAGATGCTTCCAATCACAGAAGAAGTCCGCAAGTTATGTCGCACATGCTTGGGCAACGATACGATGACGAAAGGTTTTCATCATTTAATGAATATTACCGTGGGATCACATACAAATGGATCTCATTCCTAAGGCGGTCACATCCACTAAAGGAAACAAATTTATTTTATATGTGCTTGATGTGGCGTCAGGCTACTCTATTCTACGGGCGATACCTGCGAAAGATGCAAAGACAGTGGCGGCAGAGTTAGTGACAGTTTTTGATGAGCATGGATTTCCTCGTAAGATTCAGAGTGACGAGGGCACCGAATTTATAAACAATATTGTCAAATCCATCACACGAGCGTTGGGCATTATACACAAAACGTCCCAACCATACCACCCGCAGACTCCACAAATGCGTGCGGGCATTGTGTGTTGGTTGTCCGGAGTTGTGGAATGAACGTCTACCGTTTACTATGTTATACCAGAACCTTCGGATATCACGACGTCACAAGTCAGCACCATTGAGCGTTTATTTTGGTCGGGGACATGTCCCGTTTGCAAACATGACTGATGACTTACCTGGTCATATTCCTACCACGATGATTTGGAGAAGACTATCCTACCAAAACTTCATCAGAAAACGATTAAGTATACTGATGCCACGGCAGAGACTACGGATCAAATGCATAAATTTGATTTGATTGAATTTAAGACGGAGGACGTCGTCATGATACTCGCTCAGGGAGCAACGACCAAAGCCATGAAACCACTGCTTGGTCCGTACGTGATTCATAATTTGGAAAATCAGAGTTACCAGGCAGCACGTCGCCTGAGCTCAGAGACCGACCCGTGAATGTGGAGATTATTCGGCTTGTACATCGGGCTGCGGAACCACCACTTGATGAATCTCTATGGAGAGAGAGCGGGTCGACATTTCGACATATCATATCGCACCGTCATAATGAGGCGACTCAACAGTCGGAATATTTGGTACGCTGGTTGGAAGGATCTCCTACATGGGAGACAGCCAATGCCTTTGACGACCCTAACGTCGTGCCCGCATATCGCAAATGGATTCAAACGCGTGAGAGTTGACGACATCGACGCCTGGTACAAGGTTAGAGCAGCCTGGGTCGATGGTATGTCTGGCCGAGGTTGCGACCTTGCTGTGTGCATGGGTGATGACAACACATTCATATAACCGATAGTCAATGTTAGCGCAGTAATATCCTTTTAATAAAAGCTGTTATATATAGAGTAGATACCTGTATCAGACTATATATGATGCACGAGCTCCGCAGATCAATATTAGAAGACACATTGTTTACATACATTACGATAGATAAACATGATACATATTCGACAACAACAGAAACGATATAAGTAATTTGCTACATCATACACTATACGAAGACAACACGCACATATAAACATACAAGGGCTTACACTAGTGTCATAATAATATATGTGCAACGCTAATGTAACAGACATAGAAACAACAAACACACGACGCCAAACGTCGCTAAACACGAGCGGTGGTGGCGAGTGACAAGTATATCTAAATGCTTAGAGTACAGGCGAGCACCCTGTTGACTCTAACTCAGTGGCGAGCAACCCTGAGAACATGGCGCATTGAATTTTGCGTAGGCACTTTGAAGTCAGTGAGCAACCGCAGCCTCACTAGCGTGTTGCATAACGCTATCATAGTTGACAAAAAAGACCGTATGGTTATTTAGATGCTGAGAGTACAGGCGAGCACCCTGTTGACCTTACTCAGAGGTGAGCAACCCTGAGGACACGCCGCATTGAACTTTGCGCGAACACTTGAGAGCTGGTAGGAACCCGCAGCCTCAAGCGTGTTGCATCGTCGATATGAGTGGTGTTGATTTGGATAGTATTATTAGGTACCCAACGATACCATGGATAACACTATTACGTAGACGGCGGAACGTGTACGGCATTATTACTCAGCAGGCGGAACATGTGCGATGTGTTACGCAGGAGGCGATACAGTTGAGACACTATTACGTAGACGACGGAACATGCAAAACCCTATTGGTGTGGCAGGCGGAACATGTAAGGCGCTGTGACGGGTCACGGAAAGCGGGCCCATCTCAAGTATGCTCATGAGGACATCACACCACGCGCATATCATACATAACACTTCGAGTCATTTAGAACAAGAGCAGACCCGAGTACATAGGTTTAATGGTATAACACGATATGGTCAGGAACAACAGGGAGTTGTCACTGATACCCAGGGTTGGTGAACGTCACAGACAAGGGTGTCGCACACGGTCGACCCTGTGATGATAGAAGAAAGAGAACAGTACAATGTTATTAGAACCATTATATAGCATAATGGTATCCGCCCGCACCATAGGCGGACGAGAGGCGAACAACAATTGTTAACATTCATAAACGTTATGCTTTTAGTCCCATGCGTTTTACGCTTTTAGTCATAGGCGTCTACGTATATAAACACAAAGAAACGTAGCCTAGAAATGGGCCCAATTTTTTCTTCATTTTTTCAGAAAACAATAAACCTTTTAACGAAACGTTAAACGATTGTAATAAACGGTATACGTTTTGAGATAAACGTTAACATTCGTAAACATGCAATAACCAACATATAGCACATAACTAAAACACGGATATCTCAGCAAATACACATGCTACACCACTCAAATTTGTATATATATTAGAGGAGGTCATGTGCGTTATAGATACATGGCTTCCGCTACACACAACACTACAGAGTCACTCGCATGCCTACACGAAATGTTGAGATCACATTCAATTGAATGTGATCTCATTTAATGAAAAAAGAAAACATAATAATGTAAGAATAAATATAATGTGGGTGTTATTAGGATATAGATTTCAGGCGCTAATATATTATACATAACGGTAGAACAATAGTTGATGAAGGACAAATAGATATCCATCGATTATAGACAGTAATTGATCAATTGATCGCGATCATATGTTAGTATATAATTACATAGTATAATAATCCATATTCAACGACAATTAGGATACGACAGATACGATAGTAGCGAAATCTAACGTTGCACAATACCTTGGACATATATTATACCATGGATACTGATTCCAAGGCATTACAACACTATACTTAGGATATGACGTCATATAACAATACAAAGTTCATGCAAGGAATTTAATTCAATAGTTTGCGGAATTTTAATTACTACAACACGATGTGCCATACACATTCACACGGTATAATCGTTTTAATACATGAATGGGGGTAGAGACGTACGTAGACAGATATTAAAGCAAATATAAATTTATAATACTATACCATTACAAATATTAATTTAAATCAATTTAAAGATTTCACAATTATATAGACACTCCCAAGTATGTATACACGCCAAATACAACGCAAGACAATAGGATGATACATATAATATATCGTTGGAACGTTAGACATTGATGAATCAAAAGCAATTTCGTTTCATTCACAACATACGAGAGGATCTACATACTTAACAACGTTACACATACTGATATAGAAAGACAGATACCTTGGTTGTCATACAGCGGTGGAACACGGCAGCTTATCCACTTCACGAACTTGCAAATCACAGTATCGGGCATAAGGCCACAGATACTCTTCTTTATGCAGGCATTAATGAACCATACACACACAAACGACGAAAACATATAGGTGGTTTACACAATTTGCTTCACAGTGGTTTGTACTACGTAGACAATAGAATATAAAAGGCACCAAAGGTTGACTTATAGTTTACACAAACGTTAATCGTATGACATATATACACAGAGCTCGAACACGAATATTATAATGTATTGTTTAAACAATTAATACGAGAGGATCTACACACTTAACAACGTTACACACACTGATATAGAAAGACAGATACCTTGTTTGTAATATAGCGGGGGTACACGGCAGCTTATCCACTTCACGAACTTACAAATTATAGTATCGGGCATAAGGCCACATGTATTCTTCTTTATGCAGGAATTAATGAACCATACACACACAAACGACGAAAACATAGGTGGTTTACACAATTTGCTTCACAGTGGTTTGTACTACGTAGACAATAGAATACAAAAGGCACCAAAGGTTGACTTAGCGTTTTCAAAAACGTTAACGTATTACATATATACACAGAGCTCGAATACGAATATTATACGTATTGTTTAAACAATTATGGCTTGAATAAACATTTAAAAATACCAGCACTCAACATGACGGGGCTGTGGACAAAGTACCGTAGACGGGGATTTAAGACCGGACCAGAGGACCGGACTAACAAGAGGAATTTAGGGCCGGACCAGAGGACCGAACCCAAGGGAAATATTTAGGACCGAATCAGAGTCTCGGACCTAAGAGGATTCTATTGAAGGACGGACCCAAGGACCGGACTAGATAGTGGAATTTATAAGTTAGGGAGAAAGAATGATAACTCATCAGATGTCATCATTATTTAGAACTAGGAGACCATAATCTTAGATACGGAGATTTTCACAATCTGCCGTTGTTAGAGAAAATCTCGTCCCACACAGGAACGTGATTAATAAATACAGCAGACGCGCCGTTAATAACGGCACTTCTGACTGAGTTCACTTATTTCAGACTTAACACTCTTTATTAAGTGTCACTCGGTTTTGACTCCATGGATAGAACATGTAGTAGCCGGGCCTCCACATTAGACTCTATGTTATAAACGTACCCTTAAGCAGTACGCAAACTATAAACGTACTTTTAATAGTACGAGGAACTTAAGTTTCCTAGATGGTTTTTAACGCTTTTATTAATTAATATCTTTTCCATTTTACATATCAGATATTTGGACAAAGTCATTAAAAGGACCCAGTAAAATACCAAACATAAGATTTGGTCTAGTTCTCTTAATAGAACTATATTTACTTTCCAAATATATTTATATCTGAATACTTCGGTAGCGAGATGGCTCAACCGAACATAGGTTTCTAAGAACTATTAGCGTTGCTTAGTTTATCCTCCGTTCAGCCAACCAGATGTGCCAGTCTGATGAAGGCTAAGTCGGTAATTCTTGATAAGTGGCAAGTTATGGGTTAATGCAATAACTATGGACATCAGGAGTATTTTTCTTTTTTCTATTCTCTTTTTTCTAAAGATAGGATTTTATGAGTCTCTCGGATTTGCCCCAACGAAACATACCATAGTTTCTAATAGAGCGACAACGAAACACTAAATAAAATCCTTTCGGCGAAAACAGTACTGAGTGGATTATATATAGGCAATGTCTCAGCCTCACAATCCCTCAGAGTATTGCTGTTTTCACGAGGCAAACCTAATTTGACTAAAAGACTAATTACGTTTATTTTGCTTTAATTTCATTTGAGCTTTAGAAGACTTTATTACGTTTAACTACTCTAAGACGTTAATATCGCCTTAAGAGACTGAAACTTACACATTTTGAAGTTAGTAAAAGTATTAACTACGTAGACTGCTTAAACGTAGTGGTAATTAACTACCATATAATTTTCTTGATCAAGAAAGATCAGTCATTCCTTAAGAGAATAGCTTGTAGAAATAAGTTAAGGTTAAGACCAAGAAAGATCAGTCATTCCTTAAGAGAATAGCTTGAAGTCATAAGTTAAGATTATGACCAAAAAAGACCACACCCCTTCTAAGAAGCAAAAGGCTGAAAAGAAGAATATGAATAAAGACGCTGCCACTGCTGCAGACGCTGCTGCGTCTGCCGCAGCTGCCGATGCGTTTAACCACACCGTAGCCGGAGCTATTATCGCTGGCGTTATCAGTCAGAACAATGCAACCGACAAGAGCGAGACTACTCTATTAAGAGAGAAGTCCTCCGAAGAAAGAGCCCGAGGGCCAACTATTGCTTCTACTTCTAAGCTTACATTCACGAAGCCACGATGTGAAGCAAGAGGAGCGTTTAAGGCTACGACAAACAACCCTGGTGTGATTACTCAGAAGGATGGTCTCCCAGTTACGAAGGAGAATGACAAATCCCAAGGTGAAAAAGAACCACCGAAGGACGATGAAGAAGAGAAAAGCTCAAAGAGCCAGCCCGAATCAGAATCAAAATCGACGGAACTAACTCGTATAAGTAAGTTGACCGAAGAAAATGCTGAACTTAAGAATCAGTTAGCTGCTGTTAAGCAGAGCATAACCTCGAATGGAAAGGTGGTAAATAAATAACCGCGCGAGCTCCCAGATCAAGGATACCTCTCACGCCAGAAGTCAGATGATAAACCTCATCAGACGCGTCCTAACAAAACACGTGCTCACGACTCCACTCAATCGACGCGACCCATTAAACGGGCACGCGCGGAGACGAAGAACAAGGAATCTTACGGAGGAGAATGTCGAATCCCAAGGTGAAAAAGAACCACCGAAGGACGATGAAGAAAAGGAAAGCTCAAATAGCCAGCCAGAATCAGAATCAAAATCGATGGAACTAACTCGTATAAGTAAGTTGACCGAAGAAAGTACTGAACTTAAGAATCAGTTAGCTGCTCTTAAGCAGAGCGTAACCTCGAAGGGAAAGGCGGTAAATAAATAACCGCGCGAGCTCCCAGATCAAGGATACCTCTCACGCCAGACGTCAGATGATAAACCTCATCAGACGCGTCCTAACCAAACACGTGCTCACGACTCCACTCAATCAACGCGACCCATTAAACGGGCACGCGCGGAGACGAAGAACAAGGAATCTCCATTTAAGGAGATTAAGAAATGTGCCGACGCACAGTGTGGGTATGAACGGTTATTGGAATGGCAGACATGCACCCACCTGTTCACACTTTCTTACTTGACAAATGTGAGAAGACCAATGGCTATCACGCCAAGTCTTGTAGCAAAGAGCCCGACATTATGTTGGAGTGAAAGTACTACCAGGTACAATCGTTACAAAGGAAATACAACGACTTTTTAGACGAGCGTGTAATAATCCCTGTATATTGCAATGGAAATAAAGTCCTTGCATTGATTGATCCTGGTTCAGAAATTTCATGTATATCCGACCGCTTTCCATTAATGAAAGACATTGAAAGGCAAACTCAAACTACTCATATAATCTTCGCAGATGACAAAACTATTAAGTGTGATACCATGGCCACAGATGTTAAAATCTCGCTGGCCGATGATAGAAACATCACTACCCAAGCTGTGATAGTTAAGATGTCACAGAAGTACGACTTAATAGTCGGAATGAGGGATTTACTCACTCTAGGTATAACCGTAACTGGTTTATCAAATAACATTCAGAAGATAACTGTCTGAAACCATATAAGCCCCCGTCAGACACACTCAAGGTATTAATACCTGACTTTGCGGACAAAATTAAGGATCTGATTCTAGTAAATAAGAAGATTAAGATCACAGATTGGGAAAAATTCCGTTTTAACGACGGATATGTCAGCCTTGACTTAACCAAGGTAGACTTTACTAAGCTCAAATGCCCTTCAAGAAACTATGTTTCTTGGAGACACGAAGCTGTAGTTAAAGAACAAGTTGAGAAATGGTTATCCGATGGGGTAATTGAAATCAATTACCAACAGTCGCCAGTTAACTTAGCATTATTGGCAGTTGATCAACACAATTATGACGGAACATTTAAGAAAGTCAGAGTATGTCTAGATATGAGTCCAATAAATAAGTTATTGCCGACTCATAGTTTCCATCTCCCTCGTATAAACGAGTTACTGAGACGAATGAAAACTGCTACGGTGTTTACATCGATAGATCTAACACAGAGGTATTATCAAATGCAAATTTATGAACCCCATCGCAAGTACTTTAGTTTTACCTGGAAAGGTAAACAATACAGGTTTAGAGGTGCACCTTTCGGGTTGCACTCCTTACCAACATCCTTCCAACAAGTAATGGCGGAAATGTTTGCAGACATGCCTAACATGCAAGTCTATATAGATGACATAGTCATTTTTTCTAAGACTAAGGGCGAACATGCCGCATTAGCCAGGCGAGTCCTTCAGAGACTCAACGAACAAAAATTCAAGATTAACGAGAAGAAATGTCACTTCGCCGTGAGCGAAATACAGCTCTTTGGCTACCGTATATCTGGTAAAGGTATTAAAATCGACCTCGGTAAGGTGGAACACTTGTTAGATTGGCAAACACCAACTACAGGAAGAGATGTGAACAGCATGTGTGGGTTTGTAAACTTCTTTTCAGATGGAGTACTACACTTGGCTGATTATCTTAAACCCTTTGGACACTTAAGATGTCGTAAAGGCAAACTAGGAGACTTGTGGACTAAATAGTGTGATGACGCATTTAAAGCGCTCAAGCACGCAGTCCAACAACCTCCTATTGTACAAGGACCAGTCGATGACGTGCCTTTTGAAATAGCAACGGACGCATCAGACTTAGCACTCGGAGGTGTACTATACCAGGTTATAGATAATAAACCTAGGTATATACAATTCCTTAGCCCACCAATGAATACATCACAGTTGAATTATTGAACTGTGAAGCAAGAGCTACTAGCCACTGATTCGAAATGTAACCCCAGGTAGGTTGAACTGACTCAAAAGATATTTGGGCCACATACAGTTGACATGTTTGCTGCACATCATAATGCACAACTTAAGAATTACAGGACTTTAAATCATCCTTTAGAAGATGCCTTTCAAATAGACCTCTCCAAACATAATGCGTGGGCTAATCCACCATGGCAGTTAATTGCCCAATTGCTAAAATATGTTCATATACACAAAGCTACCATCACATTGTGTTGCCCATTACGAAGTAAAGATCCATGGCTCAATACATTAATAAGCATGATACAATGCGAGCCAATATATTTAGAAGTAGATACTCTCCAATTTCAGGGTTCCCGAGCCGTCCAGAAGACGCCCTGGAGACATACTATAATATGTCGTATAGGTCCCATTGGAACAACCAAATAAACCCCTTCTGAGACCTTCCTTAACAAGATCAAAGAATCAGAGATTCCACTCTCTACCCAATGGAACGTTAAGAAGTTCAAAGGCAACACAGCACTTGAAGTCTGTGCACAAGAAATACAATATATTAATCACACTACAGTTAACAAGCATCAGTCTCTAGCTAGGACTCTGTTTAATAACATTAAGTCCAAGCCTGAAGTCCTTCAAACTCTATTTGTAAAGGGATTAATGAAAGAGAATTCCGAAGCATATACACATATAATGCGACTATTAAATAAATCAGGTGTATCAAACGCACACGAGCGGACTCATGACACTCATGCGAAAGAAGGACAGAAGTCTGGGAACACTACAGACTTAGAGACCACGCAAGTGGATTGTCAACACCCTACCTTTATTCTGAAGGAGCAGAATGATAAAAACATTCTTGTTTGGCTGACGCAAACCATAAGCTGAAGCACCAGAACGTAGTAGACACACTTAAAGATGCTAAGCGATATAGGATCGCGCACCCTAAGCTGGAAACTTTAGTTGACAGAGTATATCAGTCATGTACAGACTGTGATGTCAACCAGATTAAGCGCTATGGGTTCACACCGCTTAAGAGTGTGACTGAAGATGTTCCATGGCGCAGTGTTATCATTGATCTGGTTGACCTGCCTACGTCCGAGCACACAGGCGACCGCTACGTATGCCACATCTTTGATGTGGCGTCACGGTAGAACTTGCTCTATCCTTTAAAGGAGAAGAGTACCCAGATCGTGGCAGAATTATGTTGCCAAGTCTGTGCTGACCACAGATGGCCGGGTACATTGTGTACTGATAACGGTAGCGAGTTTTACGGTAGCGTAATGTAATCGTTAGTACTCGTTTCAGGAATGTGCCATAAAAGGGGTGTACCATATAAACCGCAAACACAAGGCGCGAATGAAACGCGCCATAGAAGACTTCAAGTTATTCTTACGTACTGCATTAACGGATGATGCAGATGATTGGCCGTACCACCTTAAGTGGGTACAAACACGATGAACGAGTGTGCTGATCCGGTTACAGGTACAACACCCGCCCACTATTTTCGTGGCAGACATAGTGAGTTACAAATACCTTTTAACAAGGACGAACCTAATCACCATGAGTTACCATGGTTAGAGAAGGTACAAATTATTTATAACGTTGTATATCCTTGCTTGCGAGAAACACGCAATATTGCCTTATTAAAAAGGCAAAATAGATAAAATGCTACCAAAAATATAGCAGAGTATAAGGTTGGAGACAGAGTTAACATCCGTCAACGTAATTTTGATGCTACTGTTATAACATTTAAATGGATAGGACCGTATATAATCTCTATAGCTGACGTTAAAAGTGGAACATATGAGGTTAATAACCTCGACGGTTCCAGTGCTTTGTTGACTTCAGATACTTTCGATAATCAAGACTATTTAAAAGCCTTTAATCGAAAGTGGCATAAACGCCTCCATAAGTTACAAGCTGAAAAAGATAGAATGTTTCCATCGTTTGAAGGCACGGAAGTTAAAACTTACCCGCCTACAGCATTTTTCCCGAGCTTTAATGCTCGCCCTTCATATGTGCTTAAGGCACTGAAACGTAAGAAACGTCCAGTCAACCACCACGGACCTACTGGACCTAAGCCCAAAACTCACAGGGTAACCGAGAACGCTTAACTTCTCCGCCTGAGAAACTTGCTTAGTTTATCCTCCGTTCAGCCAATCAGATGCGCCTGTCTGATGAAGGCTAAGTCGGTAATTCTTGATAAGTGGCAAGTTATTGGTTAATGCAATAACTATGGAGATTATGAGTAAATCTCTTTTTTCTTTTCTTTTTTCTTTTCTAAAGATAGGATTTCATGAGTCTCTCGGATTTGCCCCAACGAAACATACCATAGCTTCTAATATAGCGACAACGAAACACTAAATAAAATCCCTTCGGCGCAGTACTGAGTGGATTATATATAGGCAACGTCTCAGCCTCACAATCCCTCAGAGTATTGCTGTTTTCACGAGGCAAACCTAACTTTACTAAAAACTAATTACGTTTATTTTGCTTTAATTTCATTTGAGCTTTAGAAGACTTTATTACGTTTAACTACTCTAAGACGTTAATATCGCCTTAAGAGACCAAAACTTACAAACGTTGGTAGCTTACCTGGCCTAACACGTATACGGCCATCTGCCGTTGTATTAAGTTGGTCTGTACGGAAGTGGTGATGCGCTACTTTCTAGCGTTGTCTTTTGCCTTTCTTTCCCTCATTAACTACGTATGATTTATATATATTTTGTCTCTGTGTTGTTGTATCTCTCAATAGTATTGCTAGTCATTTCTCCCTGACATCTGGTTTCACCGGTAAAATCAGTCCTATATGTCGTAGATCTTCACCGCATACTTCGTCACTTTGTGTACATACACACTGTACTCGTATGCGATGAAAGTTGGGTCTACGCAATAGCTGACTCAAATTATGCCACTGTAACTCTGCGTATGGTTCTGCCGTAGGCCCAGGGAAAAGTCTACTATGCTTTCAGATCAACGATTCAAACAAAAGGTGTTTAGCATTGATGTAATTTCGTGTCTCTGAGTTGTATAGAATTTCTAAAGTATCTTTATCTATGTTAGGCAGCACTCTTTTTAACCAACATCGATATTTGTCAGGCGCTCTAGATCGCTTAAGTAGATTGAAATAATGATCTACAAGTTTTATGCGTCGATGTTGCATCGATGTTGTTGCATCGATGTTGTTGAATGGATCCTTCGATCATAAACAAACTCTACGCACTGAAACCGGACTTTTGAACTCCTCACTGATTCGGCGACGAATGTTTGTACTACTTTCACTCATTGTTGTTTATCGAATGGCCTATTACACAGTGAAGTATGCTAATTTGTACGCCGATATTACGCGTGTGTGTGAACCAAATTGATTTATAGTCAAAAGTACCAAGAGATGTGTGCAGGGTTTAGGGTTTCACTGAATTCGGGTCGATATGTTCCGGCTTCAAAATGGGTTTTTAGGGTTTGTCCGACCCTAACGAAAACTCTTGCGTTAGAAAACATAGCCTCCTAAAAAAACAAACATAGAAAAGGTATGTTGAAAACCACAAAAAAAAACACGACCCTCTGGGTAGGGTCTCGAGCAGAAATCAAGGTTTCTGTCGTAGCGACAGGAAATCGAAACTTCAGCAGAGACCCAAATCCAGAGGGCCGTGAAAATAATAGTCGAAAACCGAGGAGTAATATACAATTTTTTTGGCGGCAACCAAATATGCATTTGGACAGCCTCGCGTTCCCTGATCCCACTGTTCAATATATTTAACTCAAAGGAGATTATGCGCACATATACTGGTAGCCTGCTTGATATGATCCATTTCATATTTTGCATTAGGTTGATAGGATCAGCATTCGCTGCGATTTCTAACGATGTCTCACACAGGTGAAGATGATGGCCCTACAGAAGACATGGATATTGAATTCTCGCAGCTTGTCCATCCCCTGAGTACAAAGGCATTTCTTGCAGATGTATGGGGTAGGAAGATTCACTGTGGCAAATTACACGAGGATGTGCTCGACAATATCACGGAGTATTTTCATGGAGGTGAATTCGCCAGCATCGTCAGCGAATCCCGTAAAGATGACAACACCAAATATTCTTCTGAGGAGGTTAGTGAAATGCAGAGTTGCTTAGATAGCAATCAGACTGTGAACTTACCTTTCTGCTTCACACCAGGGGCAAGAGGTATCAGAAACGCCTTCATGAGGGAATGTGTTGGGTATGCATCGGGGGATGTGGAGGTGGGCGTTTATTTCTCAGTGGTTGGAGGAATCCCAGCTCCTTGGCATTTAGACAACAACCATAATATTACGATACAAATCACGGGCAAGAAGGATTGGCTGTTGATACCAGGTGAGAAGCACGAGAATTTGACCTCATCTCGGGAGATTCACGACGTACCCACGAACATGAAAGAACTCTTGGTGACTATCCCGGGTACATCTCCCACACATTACGAGTGTTTCACTCTAGAACCTGGATCGATACTCTATTTACCTCCTGGTCATTGGCATTCAGTCGTGCCTGTTGCATCCGAGAGCTTCTCGGTTGACCTACGCGTGGCTAATGTATCCCAAGCCAAATGGATTGCCGAAGCTATATTCTCACTGCTCAGTAACAACCCTAGCGAAGGAGTTACGGAACTTCAGAAGCATTTCGCCTCAGTGGGACCATCTGAGTTATCTGCGGGGGGTTCAACTTCTCACACTCAGTACATTTTAGAATTGCTGAAGACTAGCTGCCTTGACAGAGTTGTGAACGAGTGTCGGCTGCCACGTGGCTACCAGTCTGAATCCCAGCATTCGGATGGACTCAGTTTGGGTGCATCCTTGGGGTTTCTGCTTGACTCTGAACCATATATAGATCATTTCGAAAGTGATTCCCAAGGTAGCGCCGTTAAACCCACTGAGTTCCGAATGAACCCTCTCGTGAGTATGATTTGCAAACGACACGGGGGCGTCTCCTTCTCCTTCTCGCTATTGTCTGTCTCAAGCCTGACCAAAGCTGATTACCTCAACTTTACCATACACGTGGACGAAGGCTTAAGCGATACAAATTTCGCGTTCATGCGTAAACTCTCGCAAGCGCCAGAGTGGATGCAAACTTTAGACCTCAAGTATGAGGATGACTCAAAAACCCGCAAGAGGAAAAGACACGAATCGACGACGGACGAAGACTACCAAGAACAGATAATGAATGATTTGCTAAACATTCTGCTATGGGGAAACGTTATATTTGGACGATAGATTGATTGTTATCGATGGAACATGAAAGCTCAATGTACTTTCAATATACACGTGGTCCTTTTGTGACCTATAATCGTCCGGCCGTTGCACAGGCGTCGTCAATGTACGTCTATACGAGGGCGTGTACATGCGTTGAGTATATCATTGGATTGTGCTGCCATAGTTGTATGTAGCCATTTGATCTAGCCACAAATCGAAGTTAGGTTTTCGAACCATTAAAAGTCGAATAACAACCCGAAGTTTCTCGATAGCTTCCCACATTTATTGGCCGTAATCCATAAGCGGCGATACATGAATGTCATGAATCGCAGGTACTACATATACTTTGCAATTTTTCAACTATATTCGGTAAATCATCCTGAGGGTTGAGATAACATCCACTAGCTTGTAGTTGCTGCAAGCAGGCTGGGCCAGCACGTCTAGTTTCGGACGTGCATTCAGACACATGGCGTCTACACCGTACGACAGAGACACACCCGTCAGCGGTTTCCTGCGACGAAATATCATGACTTTCGAATCGATCGGATTGTAATCCGAGACAATCGGACAGCACTCGTCCGGATTGCGAAGCAACTCGCTACTATGTGATCATAATGCGTTCGCATTGTTCTTGTTCATGACGAATGCAGACTATTCCAATGTTATATATGGACTATCTGTGGTGTCATGCGATTGAAATTCTCGACCTTCATCTGTCGATAGTTTGTGTGGTGTATGGCATTACAACCATATTTAACTCGAGGCCCCGACAATAATGCTATTTAGGCTTATCGTATTAGTTGTACTACAACATATGGCCGCCTTAAGGTCAAAGCACATATTGGCGTGACGGTAGGTGTAGTATTAACTCCCTTTTCTAGCACGACAGCTTAATGCGATTGTCGGCAGGCGCGATGCGAACTACACAACAACTAAGTCGCTGCTGCATCACCGGTAATCAGTAGGTGGCCAGCTCTCAGTGATCAGAGACCATAGCATGCCGCGTGGTGTACTAAATCTGCATGGAATCAACTTACACCATTTTCACGTTATTGCTGTGGAAAATCATAGACAGCCCAGATGTTAATTCCACCCGCCCATCAAGCGAAAGATTGCTCGCTTACCATAGATGATCTCAGGCAAGCGTATTCCCAAGTCACTAATCATATTAAAAGGCTCTGCGACAATTCTAAAGTAGGCTCCTGACGACCGGATATATCGTCGAGACCGTGGCCACCAACTGGCATGGACGCCGATGACACTGCAGCGCCGATAAAAAGCATTTAAGAATTAGTAATGAACAGGTTAGTCCACACAACTCGATAGTCTTGGCTGGCTTCGGCTTTTGCATCGGCAAGTGTGTGCTTGTCATTCACGAAATACTGCGGGCAGCAGCCACCTATTGGACCAACATACAATCAGGCTACAAAAAGACACACAAGCATGGGGCAGCATGAGGAATTCGATCAAGCATGCATGTGTCATTGCGACAGCAGCGATCTACTTGGACCAATCCCTCGTGAATAGAGGACAAGGCAACGACGTGACTGTCAGGGGTCACCGGATATACACACTCAATAACACTCAGACACTTACAGAGATTTTCATGCTCGGGCAGAACCTCTCGGACATCTCTGTTATTGCTTCTGCCACTCTGAGCACAGCTGCGCCTTATCCTCAAGTCAGAGCCTGTGTGGTGCGCTTGTTCCATAGACGTTTGTCGATGATACGTGGGGATTGGGTAGAGAATCGACAGCCTCCGTTCTCTAGCCATCTGCGAGGTTGCGAACATCGCAGCATTAATGACCGACTATGTGGCATGTGTCGTGCATGTCTCTTGCAGCTACTTTTCGGATGACAAGTCTATAAAGATACGAGGCACTGCCATCAGTTGATTGCAGAAACAATAGATTCAACGTGTTCAGATATTATTAAGTGATATTCAAATTAGTTGCAGATTATTGGGTGTAGCAGCAATCAGTTGATCACAGACAGGTAATATAATCCTTCTAATGGCTAAGAGAACCCAGGTGTTGGTATTAAAACAGACATACCTCGTACTCAACTTCTTCTCGGGTGGGTAGAAGGTCAAACTCGTCGTATGAAGTACTTTGAGCTGCCTTGCGCTTCAGATACGTTTTGTAGTTCTGTAAGTTGAGTAGTGCATGTGATGAATTGAGAGACTTTCGAATGCTGAACATAACTGATACACAATCTAGTGGAGGTGGAACTTCTTAAACTCGAGGTGGAGCAAAAAGCTCAATGGCTACACAAGTAGCGCCGATATGTGCAATAGTATATACCATCGCAAAACTCTGGCACTTATTTGTGCTCCCGGCAACCGTGCTATCCTGATAACCGTACAGATTTCACTCAAGAGTGCACATGAGTTCAATCACATCGTGCATTGGCCTAGCAGTCACACACACACTCGCATACCCTTGACGCAAACGCCCAAGATGCAAACATGAAGAGTCCGCCCCAGACAGACCATAGCAGGATCAGCCACATGCCCCACTGCACACCACCGTAGTAGTCCGACACAATACCGGACAGCGTGGGACCGGCGAAATACCTGTTGGGTTTGACAGAGACGGCTTGAGGATACAACAGCCCGAAGTCGGTTAAATTCGATGCTTGCTTAAGATGTACGTATGGATATGAATAAGAAACATGATGTACACACAGGATACACACCAAGGAAATGACAGTTGAAGATGGGGCCAAGTAGGGGTCATGGTGATCGTCAAACGTATGCAAATTCATCCACAGTTGCTCACACATTTAGCACGCATCACAAGCCTTCACTGTCAAGTACGTCGCTTAGCATAGAACTGCAATGCCATGGGATGGGCAGGGATGCGTAGCACGCTTGATTAAACACTCAAGCTGCTCCGACTCCACACTTACGCCAATAGTTCCCAAGAAAAAAATGAGATATATTCAGGGCACCGATGCTCGCGCAACTAACGGGACCTAAATCGCTACTGGTAACATACCAGATGTTTGCTTGTTCAGATGAATGGGTAAATACACACATAAACAAACTCAAATAAAATTCGAGCCAGGCAACGACAACACAGTAGTTTTCCATACCCCAGCCAATTGTAGAACAGATTGGAGCCCGCGGAGCTGAATGAGCGAGTTTCTCGAGGCACGCATGAGATGATAATCCCCACCGCGGGGGGAAGGATGGCCCTGTATATGATTAATGGACAATTTCCTTTTCAGGGTATATTCAAACGTCGCGCAAACCCCCCGATCGATGGTGGTGCTTTATGCAATACGTCAAAATGAATGTGCATACTAGCCGCCGTCTAGATGTTACACACAATGGGGTGTGTTTGCGAATGAGTGTTCAGGACAAACCCTCGGTTTACGCTAAGCAGTCTGCAGGTGGTAGGCCCAAAAAGGGACCATCGCACGTCGATAGTGAGTCCTATACGACAGAACGAACCACGACCTACTTTCGAGCAAGCGACAGCTAAGCTGGAGAGACTAAAGGTCCCACACAAGGTATAATATAACTATGCGCATACACACCAGAGAAATAGGTGCACGCCTGCAATGAGAAATGTTAGTTATACAACCGAAGCTTTCTCCACGGGGCAGCATCGATAGGAAGATGGATGGAAAGGGCATTCTACACCCGTACAGCAGCAATGGACAGACACGAATATTGCACATGTGACTAACCAAGACAAACACCGGGGAGAGATTCAAGTCACACAAGTCCGATATAACGTACCCTCCAAAGAAGAGCAGCCCCCAGATGAGTGCAATGATCATGTGGATTGTGGTGGCAAAGATGCATGGCACAGCGCACACCACTGCCAGAATGGCAAACATCGACGCCAGCCTCGCAGCATCGCGAACGCCCTTGAGCCCTCGGTAGCCGCCTATCCTATCAGTCAACCAACCCCCACACAGCACACCGCTGCCAGATATGGCAATACAGTACAGAGCGTGGGATGGAGCAACGGATGATGTAATTTTAGTTAGTCAATGCCAAATGCACCACATTCGTCGCCATACGTTAGCCAATACCGTGTCACGTGTGCGACGCGAGAGCAGAAGTTCGACGTCGCACGCGTTCAGGTCTGCTACTCAGCACAGCATTGCTTCTTCGCTGCGGATCCATAGGCAGAGTCAATCAGCGTGTGTACTTTGGCTTGATTGTTTTTATTTATTTATAGCGCGTCTGAATTGTTACAGGACGCATATACGTAGCTTCGACATGTCTGGCAAGTGCGTAAGGTAGGAAGAACCGCTTTGACCAAGCACTACTATGGAATCCGAGGACACAGCAGTGCGACAAGACTTACGGAACGGAGTCACAAAGAACGTGTGAAATATTACGTACGTAATCGCACCGTAAAAAAATATGCCAAAAACATGCTCACGTAACACCTTGCGCGTACTATGTACCTACCAAGGGCAGACACTACACTGGCCTTGCACCACTGCACACATATTTGACTTGCACTACCACATGTCACCGTGCCACAGCCTGCACTTACAGTATCGGTGCCGATGCCGAGGTCCCGGCGAACGCATACACCACCTGACTCTTGGTGAAGCCACCGTACATAGGAAGAATGTACTTCATCAGGTAAGTGGTAACCCATAGCTGAATGCCAGTCACCACAAAGTACAGAGCTGTTAGCGCCAGCACCGTGCACATGTAAACACCCGACGATGCCAGACGCCCCAGATGCGTGAGCGCCGAGACCGATTCGTGCCGCTTTGAGGGCCACACGTCGATGGCGTCAGTACGCATAGACCGCGATAGCTGTAAGCGGTAAGAGACGGTACGTTGTAAGGCATTGATGGGTACAAACCCCGGGGGTCTAGGTGAGGAATTGAACGATAACGCCGCTCGTTCCACACTCACACAGAACTATTTAGAGCGCAGAGGAGATATAGTTTCTCCGCTGTTGCACACATTTCTCCAGCAAAAAACCAATTTAATAAATTCGTGTGCGTGAAGCGAGTTTTCAGCAACGGCTCCACTCCTTCAGTCGAGTACTGCTAAAGCGTGCAAGTTGTGCGCGAATGTCGAAATGTCTGCGAGACATTCAGGGCCTCGACATACAATTGCACTCACGGCTGCTCACGGCCATGAAATTGGATATATACAATATATATATATATATATATACACACACACACACATATATATTTATATTAACAATATGTTCATATATAAATATATATATATATAAATATATATAAACAATATGTTCATATATATATAATATATACTAAACATAGTTCATACATAATTCATATATATATATATATATAATATATATATATATATATATATATATATATATATATATATAGTATATATAAATATATATAGATAATATGTTTATTTTAGAATGCGAGTAGAGATATAGCTTGCGGCTACTAACATTGCGCATCGACCGCAAATGAAACACTTATGCGGCAGCAGAAAAACGAATAATCGGGGCTGGATTAGCGTCACCAGCATCTTTGCATTTTCCTGTGTGGAACGCGCTCACCACGGTCATAGACGTACACATAGACGTACGCCCAAATAAGCGCCCAAATATCTTATAGCCCCAATTATAGTCCCTGCATCTGGACATAAAAATCTCCGTCCAGCTAATGCAGTATATTATACCTACCGAGATATCCGACTCACTGTTAGCGAGTGGGCCGTGCCTGTCCAACTCCTCCGCTTCGTCTGTGACGAATATTTTGAGATATTGTTTGGGCACGAGCATCAGAAGAAAAACACAGGGTGTAAGCAGCACGACCTGAGGGAGCAATTGGTATATAATCCAAGCACACGGTGAATTAGTAGTCAAGTCAACCAGGGAAAAAACAGTATGGGAAGGCAATCATTCGTCGGTGCAACGTGTCGCGTTATGATTGGTTTCGAATATAGCAGCCACGTTTCATCTAAAAGTATCGCAGTTGTGTCATATACAAGAATAGTTGAAGGTAGCAGACGAAGGACTCAAGCACACTGCGGCGTGAACGAAACGATGCAAATGACCGCTACCTATATCGGAACATTGCGAAGGAGGGGATTAGGCGCAGTATGTAGTTGACACGACAGGCCTATCCCAGAACCACAACTCGGACGATACCCATCCCATCCGACTATCGAGACAGAGACACACTCACCTGTATCCTGAACGGATAACGTGGGTCGATATGTGGCATATACGCCGTCATTAGACCTGACACGAGATACCCCTGCATAACTCCGAGAGGGACACCGGCCTGCGAGAAGTATGGAAAGGCATCATGGGATTAAGAGCTTCTGAGGCCGATAGACAACTGGAAGGAGCGTGTGATTCAAATGTCATAGAACTACCCGCAATCTCGTCATACATATAACAGAACAGACCGGCGTTTCGGATTGAGACTCTAAACGCTACGAAATGCACTGCGTACGAGGACGCAAGGAGAGGCACTTGAAGAAATAAACCAAGGGAATGAAACAAGAGAAGGAAAGTCCCAAAAAACGGGAAAAAGAACTAACTAACTTTAGAAGTACAGATCTGAGCATGGGTGGACGCAAAGCACATAATTGTACAGTCTACAGTATGTAATGACTATCTTCTGCTCCAATGTGCGCAAACAGCTGCCTGCATAAGCAGCCGCTGTTGCGCACAAACCAGACCTTCGCAATCTATGTGTGCGGTTGATCACTTCCACACACCTGCATCAACGACATCCACTGTGTGCACCTATCGGGTGGGGCGAACTCATCAACCCATATAGGGGTGTACACCACTAACACGGCCTGTGAACACCCCACCAGAAACCGTGACAGCAGAAGCGCGTTCTTGGACGGTGACCACGCAAACAGCGCATTCGACGATACATTCAGAAGCAAGCTTGCCGCAAGCGCGTGCTTCGACTGGACGTAGTGTAAGGTTGGAGCTGTGATAATGCCGTGGGGGAGAAGATATCGCTTTGTAATAGCTGGTATGATATGTTATACTATCTTATAAATATAATCAATCACGGCAGTGTAATAAGCATCGGTGCGAAGATGAGATGCACCACAAATGCTTGATGCCTTCGACAGTACAATACTAATATGACCAGTGATATATAGATTCACTGCGGTTCGATACCAACAGAATAAATCAGTGCACATAAATGCGATGAGTATACACGCGCGTAAGAAAGTGCATTGAGACAGAGAGAAGTATTGTGTTTCCCGAAACTTAGACCCATGAACTTTCGATATAATGGTGCTCGTATACAAAGGGGTGTGTGCCCCAATTCACACTTTACATCCATGTAATGTAGATATAAATATGTCATGATATACGCAATCAGCGATACAACGAACAAAATACTAGCGAAGATGAAAACAATACATAATTACATCCAAATAAATAAACATATATCAGAACCTAATGCAAATGTCCGAATGTAGAATGTGAGCTTCTATATATACTTGTGTACCAGTCATAGAAAGACACAACACAGGAGGCGATGATTACAGGTATAAGGAGAACAAAAATACCGAAACATTTTCTGATTGACATACTATAAAACATATCAACGGACACAGATAAACACGAACATACGACCACATGGATATATATATATGTGCGTGTCTGTTCTTATATGGATACACACACACACACACACACACACACGCATATGCATATATATATATACGTACGCACACACACACACACATATATATATATACATATATATATAATATACAATATAATATATATATATATTTAATTAAATANATATATATATATATNTATATATATATATATATATATATATATATATATATATAGATTAGACGACACGACACGACACGAGAGGAGTG
>NW_014040515.1:90733-92243 GCF_001186125.1 Sphaeroforma arctica JP610
ATACACATACACACACACACACACACACACACACACACACACACACACACACACACATATATATATATTAAAAATCGAGTGTTTGTAATATCATATATTTTTATAGAGGCACATGAACCTCGGTTAACGACACACATATTTTATCAGTCCAATATATTGTTATAACGCAGAATCACTAATATAGAAAATCATTTCAAGTGCAAATCATCATACTTACTACTGGTGCAAATCAGAATACCTGAAATCAAAGATGCCACAGAGAGTCCCAGATACATCAGTGAGCTCAGCAGCCCAGACTCCGTAAGAGTCATATCAAAATATTCTGGAGATGCCAACCGATCTAGAGCAGCGGCTATGGCACCAGAGTCATAATTAAGCAAACATTGTATAACTACAAACAAAGCACACACAAGAGCCCTCTCCTTTACGGGAAGTGATTGCGCTGAGCCCGTCAGGGCAGTCAGCAGTTCCGAATCATTATTAGCTTCCGCACTTGAATCCGCATGGATATAAGCTGGAAGTAAAGATTCAGTCTCTAAGCTCGCCATGACTCTCGTTTCGCCGGCACGTTGATTCACCAACTCGATTCTCTCCTATTTAGTTGCAGGCGAATGTGTTGGATGAGTGCCCCTGACTTGCTCATCTTCACTCTTGTCGCAGGTCATTGTATCATGTCCATCTCGACAGACGTATTTTATTTTACTTATTACTCAGATGGTCATATGGACTGTCATGTTCTGTTTTGGAAATGTGATACAGGATTATTATCACTTTTAGGGTCTAGAGTTTAGGGTTAGATATTCTTCCTTAGATACGAAAGTTGTGGGGTTGGGTCCGTTGGGATAGCGGGACATAAACCTGTTTTTCTCTTGTTGTTGTTGTGTAAACTCTGGAGTTCAGAATAAATTCCAAACCCAATTCATAGCTTTCTGAAAATAGAACATAGGAAGGGTATTCCAAATTGTAGAGAAATTTTGGCCAATACTGTAATGAACAACTGGTGGAGGTATAGAAATAGTCCAAAACTGAAATCGATAATTCGGAAATAGCATTGCCTTCTTCCAAAAATTGAACAGAAATAGCATAATAAAACCGTTGTGATCCCTGTAGATCGAAGCGATAAAGGAGCTCCAGTTTACTCTGCGGGGTTAGATAGAACTGCAGCACATTGCATCTGCAAACACCACAACCACTTCATCACAGCGTGAGTTTCGTGATACTATTCAGTCTCCATCAGCACTACGCAGACGTACCCAGTGAGTCTAAGTCAATACAATGGTCAATGCAGACGGAGAGAACGACACTTCCACCAACGAGCGGAAAGGTACGTAGAGTAGAATCTATGGAACCAACCTGTGTACGATGGAAAGTATGATGCTATTCTGCCGCACGAGCACTCTACACACACACACACACACACACACACACACACACACACACACACACACACATATATATATATATATATATATATATATATATTTATATATTTATGTGTACATATATTCAT
>NW_014040515.1:98498-101770 GCF_001186125.1 Sphaeroforma arctica JP610
GCTATAACATATGTCTATTTTATATATTCTGTGTCTATGCTGAGCTATAACCTGGGTCTATGCTGGGCTATAACCTGTGTCTATGCTGGGCTATAACCTGTGTCTATGCTGAGCTATAACCTATGTCTTTTTATCTAATCTGTGACTATGCTGAGCTAGAACCTGTGTCTATGCTGAGTTATATCCTGTGTATATGCTGAGCTATATCCTGTGTCTATGCTGAGCTGGCGTGCGTTGTACGTGTTCACGTGCGGGAGGTTCCACCAGCATGTTCCTGTTGCAAGTTCAGGCCTGCATTTATCTGCGATGCGAGGACGTGAGGATAGGGTCGATTGATTCTCAAACCTGGCTGTTGTGTGGTTGTAATATCTGTTGCCATCCAATCAGAGTCTTGCTATTGGGCACTGGCAGTTTCTCGCTCTCATCTGCCGTGTCCCTGTTTCTGCAATGGATCGGCAGCACTGCTCGTCTGCCAATGCCCCTCTGTCGTTCAGTCCCCTACCATTGCGTACCTGTGCATCTTTGCTGGAATGAATCATATAGGTGCAATCGCTGATACGTTTTGTGCCTTGACTGTCGATCCATTGCCATATCTCATGACTTTAAGTTTCTTCCCATGTGTTCACCTAGTTTGTTTTGATGTTTGGCTTCTCCGCAGTTGTACCCACGGGCGTGGTCGACATACGATCTACCTGAACACAAAATCAAACTTGTATGTCGGCAAATCTCGCCGGTAATCCCACACGACTACGAGGTATGTTAGCACAGCCGGAGTTTATTTTGGTACCTGTTTAGTTTATTTTGGTACCGATTTAGTTTATTTTGGTACCGGTTTAGTTTATTTTGGCACCTGTTTAATTTATTTTGGTACCTGCTTAGTTTATTTGGTACCGGTACCGGTTTAGTTCATTTTAGCATTTGCTTAGTTTATTTTGATACCTATTTAGTTTATTTTGGTACCTGTGCTGAATGGGTGGTCTGCGTATTCGCATGGTCGTGTACTGTATAGTACAACTACGTGTTATGCAGTGCCCTGTCGTGCTATTGTGCCCATTGGATACGTAGTAAGATTTCACGGTCATATGTTACTCACAGTGACAGTGCGGTACTTAACGTGAGGCGTCGCAGCGGTGCGTAGTGCTCTGTCGTGCTATTGTGCCCATTTGCTACGTAATAAGATGTTGTGTTACCCACAGAAAGTGCGGTACATAATGTGTGGTGTCGTAGCGGTATGTGGTGCACAGTGTCATGGGGACGTCCTCCTTGGCACGCCTCTGCAGCTGTCTGCTGTCTGTACAATTGCATTTTACAATGCCGTGGCATGATGCCACGGCAGTGTTAGTGTTTTAATAAAATCGTCTGGTACACACATACGTACGCGGCCAGATTCAGCGAGTGTCTGTTGACTGATATGCTATATCTGGCTTTAGTGTGGTAGGATATTGCAGATTATCTTGTCTCATGTACTGCGTGTCGGGTCTGCGCCATGCGCTGTGGGGGTCTTCTTTGTGAGTGCGTTTGCCCTGCACGCCACTATTGTTTCACTGAGAAACCAAGCTGCTTTGGGCAGAGACGGCTACTGTGGTTATAATTATTGGGTTAGCGAGCGCGAGTATTTGACCTTTCCGACTGTAACGTTCATTCTATCGACCCAAAAGTCCACTCGTGCTAACACTAGTAACAGACCGAGAAAAGGGTTGGGATTAGCTAGATGCTCACACATGGATTATCAAGCCATTCCACGTCATCTACAAGATACACACCGACACGGTATATACCACAACGACACCATATCATAATTTTTCACACCGTCACATATAGTTATCTCAGGCATCATCTGTTAGTATCACATCTTTTCGTTCTTATCCTTGCATCCCCAGGCAAGCTCGCTGCCTGCGTGTGTGTTTGAGTGGTCGGTGGAAAACTACGGCGACACCACTGCGGAGGTAGCCATTTGTATGACATGGGTTAACGGCTACGGCGCAAAGGACGACAAAGCCGGTGGTCACCAGAACTATGTCTTCAGGTGTGATTCATGGCTATGTTTATTTATGTCTGGCACCAAAAAGACCCCCCAAAACCCCCCGTATTCACGAGCATTTCTTGCTTCAGTGCCTGTTTGGTTTTACTGTATGCTTGTTGCATTGTCAGTATCGCCGCTTTGACACCTTCAAAACCGATCCCACTGTTTGTAGAGCATTGCAAAATGTCACTCATTCCTCGGCGATTGGTCATACCGTTCCCATTGCGTACGTTGGGTGCAGATGCTAAGCTAAAGTCATATGCTAATGAACGTTTATAAACACATCAAATAAAGTCATATGCCAATGAACGTTTATAAACACATCTAATAAAGTCATATGCCATTTTACATTTGTAAACACATCTAATAAAGTCATATGCCAATGAACATTTATAAACACATCCAATATTGTCATATGCCAATGAACGTTTATAAACACATTTATTCTCATGTATTGCAGCTCTAATCAGCAAAATGGAAATGGAACAGCGTTCGGCATTGAGATGAAACACAAAACGTAAGTGTCACAATTACCAGCCCACAGGGTTGTGCTTGTCAACACTGCTTGTACTATCAAACCGCTTCAACGTAACGTGTTGTTTGCTACCAGCGTATTGAAGTATAGTCGTTAACGCCTTCAGCTCCTTTGACATTCGCGTGGTATCTGTATATTAGTCGGGCATAGAGCAAACAGGCGTGTCCGCCGGAGTGCTATATGGAGTGCTGCTTGTGCTATCGCCCCTTGGAAAGCCCCCTCGAGCTCACTGCTGTAATCCGAGTCCACACTTGTTAATTGTATGCATTGGCGTGACGCAAGCACCACATCAACTACAGAATATCGTCTTGCGCACGCAGAACGGGGTTAGCTGTTGCTATTAAGCTAATCAAACGTATTCACTCGTTTGTTTCGCTGACACAGGGATGGGGGATCGCCTTATTCCTTTGGCATTTCGGCCTTGCAGCCAGATGATAGCGGGTATGTGACTGGTTGGTACGTCTTGACAGCTGCATCAATACGTTCGGAACGTAGTGTATTTTTTTTTGGGACAGTATTTTATATCCAGAGGGGTAGAGCGTAGCAAAGCTAGACGTTTGTTTGAATTGAAGTGTGATTTCTTAATCGAGAAATCAAAGCTTTGCATTCACTTATGTACCTATCTTGTAATAACACTGTTTAGAATATACCTACAATATACCGTTGCGCTATTTATATATATATATATATATATATATATATACTTACCCCCCC
>NW_014040515.1:102443-105204 GCF_001186125.1 Sphaeroforma arctica JP610
CCCCCCCCCCCCCCCCTACCCCCCCCACCCCCCCACCCACCACACTATATATTATTTATACACACACATATATATATATATATAATAATAATATATATATACATATATACTACACACACACAATATATATATATATATATATATATATATACGTATATATTTATACACACACACACATATATATATATACATACATATATATATATATATATTATACAACAGAGCCTTTCCCATTGGATTTAGTCGATACTCGCCAACAGAGATACCTTAGAAGCAATGCCGTAAATATTAGACGAGGAAACACGAAGGGGTGCTTCCCACATGTCGATGTAAACCTATAAAAATAGGATCGCAAATACCATCAAAACGATTATATGGAGTACCACAATCATTCTTCAGTTCTATTCTTTGTCCAAAACCTTTGTTGTATGTGTGCTCTGCTACTCTCTGTGACCTTGCATAGGCCTACAACCAAGCGGGACGCGTGTACATATCTGCCATGTTCACCATACTACTTAGACACTTCACCATCCAGCGGAATCGACTGCAATTGACGTTAGTATTGGGGTTTTTAGCACCTGTACATCCACCACATCACTTCTAAAACGTTTTAATCAATACTAGGGAAACGTATCAAGTGACGTATGAAGCGAACTTCACTGCCAACGGCTCTGGCTCGCTACTCTGGAACCAACTGCTGACCACTGGGCATCTAAAAAACGGAGACTCCTGCCAGGCCTCGCGCAAGGGCCAAGTCATAGGGGCTGCTGTGAGCTGTAGTGTTCAGGTACACAACCCACCCGTACATCGATCATTTCTTGTTGCTGGTGCATGTTTTTGGGTTGCTGTCTAAGTACGTTACCTTTGCTAGATTCTGTGCATGTTTTCGGGGTACTATCTAAGTACGTTACCTTTGCTAGATTTTGTGCACGTTTTTGTGGTACTGTCTAAGTACGTTTCCTTTGCTAGATTTTGTGCACGTTTTTGTGGTGCTGTCTAAGTACGTTACCTTTGCTAGATTTTGTGCATGTTTTTATGGTGCTATCTCAGTACGTTACCTTTGCTAGATTTTGAGGTATGCCAAGCAACCTGCTAATGCAGATGCTCGTGTGCGTAGGTTGTCGTCCTGACCTTCAGCTTAGGCGCCATCGCGTAGTGCAGAGTGCATGCACTTCACCACAGTGGAGGCCGCAGCCAGCACTCGTCTGTGTGCTGCACTCATCTGTATGCTGCACTCGTCTGTGTGCTGCACTCGTCTGTGTGTTGCACTCGTCTATGTGCTGCACTCGTCCGTGTGCTGCACTAGGTTGTGTGCTGGTTAATATGCGATAGATAGAATACCTACTCACTCGCATCGGTACTTAACCCCCCCCCCCAAGCGAACCCGACCAGCTCACTCCTTTCGGCTGTGCTACAGAGTTAGTTGTCCTAAAGGTCCGTTCAAATCTTTGTGGGCCTGGGCCCAAACGAACGAACTAAACTACCATTGCCGCACCCGTTATATCTAAATCCCGCTCTCTACGCCCTTTGTGCATGGCGGATGTGACGTCATACAGCCGAAACCCTCAGAGACGGTGGGCGACATTTGTTTCACGCTCACCTGGGACTCACCGGAAGTGGACTTTCCAAAGTCGGATGTCATCGCACACAGGTATTACCACATTGTTTCCTTCACACCATACACCCAATACACACACTGATGTGATCAAGCGCATTACCTTGTTTTAAGAAGTACGGTACTGTATACCGATGTGTATGTGAGAGAAAACTACATAGCTGTGGCATGTCGTTAGGTCTGAGGTGCGTGTGTAGCATGGTCTGTGTGTTTCTGAGGTGTGTGTGATGTGCTATCTGTGTATGATAGACATGCTGTGAGCGTGCGTGTAGTATTGTCCAGGTCAATAGGTCCCATAGTTTATGTATTTCAGGGGTGTATGTAACATAAACTTACGTGTATGTATGATATGCTCTAGACGTGCATGTGATATATGTTCAGGTCAATATGCTCCACAACATACAAAGATTCAAGATGTGGCGACACGCACGCACAATGATCGCTACTCTGTGCACGCACATACTCATGAAGAAAGAGAAGTGCTCCAGTACCTTTCCCTATATTTCACGAACGTACTACAGCAGTGCACGGATGAGCTCATTTCACTACCACTACACACACAAACTGAGTACGACTCACTTAGTGCTGGGCAGTACCAGGTGACCCACGCGCTATACTTGTAGTCCAATCTCTGAGGAGGGACTGACGTTACACGCTACAGGCGTGTATGCAAAACAAGTTGTCTGTCTATGCTGCACGGGTTGTTGACACGCATCGTACTGGGTTCATACATGGCCAGGGAGTTGTCGTGAGTAGTTTTGGAGTGTAACCTTCAACCAGTACAGTGTGTTGTATTTTAGAGCACTTTATATGATTCTATTAGCACATCATCACATTAATGGAGTGTGGTCATGCAAGTACAGACCAATTCGTGCTGTGTGTATGTGTATTTTTTAGTTTATATATACAAATACAGAAAGTATGTGTACTCGAATCGCTGACACTAGTGTATACTCTCAACATCAGACAATATACGCGATACTTTGGAAACGACGGACGGGCGTGTGCTGGATTGTGCAGTACCGCTACGCAAGACTACCGCGACTGGGAAAAGAAGATTGACGGTAGGAGTCTCGCACAATGCGACAAATGCACACACATACGCATACACACACACACACACACACACACACACACACACACACA
>NW_014040515.1:105582-109362 GCF_001186125.1 Sphaeroforma arctica JP610
GTATATATATANAGTATATATATATATATATATATATATATATATATATATACATATACATATACATATACATATACATATACATATACATATACATATATATATGTATATTCAATATGTATACATGTATTATATATATGTATGAATATATATATATATGTATATATATATATATATATATATATATGATACATGTAGCTCATTGCTCTTTATATTTATGGACGAGGAGGTTACTCATATTGTGTCCGTGATGGATGGTTAGTTACGGTGAGTAGTTGCGATTGCTGTTCAAACCTGATACAAAGTATAAGAGGAATGTGCGTGAACGGCATAACCATATATACGGGTTGGTCTGTGTAAGCTATATATGGAGATGCCACACCTTTTTTCCTTCAGATCAGCTCACTACCAGATATGCTATAGATAAGGTCTCATCACCTTTGCGTACCGCTGATAATCCTTCTAAGCACACGTTTGTCTAGCAGAGTGATAGTATACACACATATATACATACATTGAAACGTGCCTGACTTTGGATGTATGCTTTAAGCACGCCCGTGTGATGTGCGGCCTATTGGGGACCAGCTCCGTACTGTCTACAGGATCATCTGACATCGTAGTAGAGCACCTCGATGTACCACAACTACAACAAAAAATACGTGACTATTTCGCGTCCAGTTGAGATGCGCGCTGCAGTTAGAAAGGGATACCCACACTCACACTTCCCATCACATGCACACACACAGACTGGCAGAGTCCCATTCTGAATGACAGTGAGCTGCCTGATTGGTACAAAAGTGCGCTGTTCAACGAATCCTACTTTGTCGCTGATGGGGGCACGGTGTGGCTGGCGGATAAAGAAGGTGTGCCACGCATTGACCTCGCAATCAATGACATATACATAGCTGTCGTAGGCGTGGGCAGACATGCTTGATAGTTTACTGACAAGTCTGTGCAGAAACTGAGTAGTAGCTACCTGCCGTTGCAACGATCCGCAATACATACATGTGGTCACTGGTCAATAGACCTGTGGCATCGGCTGTGTGTCGGGTTTTCATTGCAGGCGGTCTGTTTAGTACAGGTGTAAATAACACAGGTGTGAATAACACAGGTGTGAATAACAGGTGTATATAGCACAGGTGTGTATAGCGCAGGTGAATGCTGTTATCCGTTACCGCTTCTGAGGGACATACACGTGCAAGGAGTTTCCAATACAATATCGATTTACATGGTCGTTATACGGAAATTAAACGTCTTCCAACCGCCTCCTACTACCACTCATCTCGTTTGTTTGATGGGTTGTGTTCTGCAAGTCAGAAGATGTCTTGGTACTCGTGTTTGGCTGAGTTGTTCAATTGCGCTGCTCTCATGCACAGATGAGATCGGCAGATTTGGGTACCTCGAGGGCCACGAATATCGAATGGTCAACACATACGACGTACACTTCTACGCCAGTTGGGCATTGACACTCAACTGGCCTAAGATCGCATCATCTATACAACGTGATTATGGTAGGTGAACACTTATAACGTACACCTCTACGCCAGTTGGGCATTGACACTCAACTGGCCTAAGATCGCATCTTCTATACAACGTGATTATGGTAGGTGAAGACTTATAACGTACACTTCTACGCCAGTTGGGCATTGACACTCAACTATGATTTATGGTAGGTTAGCTACGCGATCTGAAATACCGTGGGGGTTTTGTGTGATTTTAGATACAGTAATTGTATATGTGTGTGGTTTTAGATACAGTATTTGCATTTTTGTGTGGTTTTGAATTCAGTAATTGTATATGTGTGTAGTTGTGGATTCAGTAATTGTATATGTTTGTGATGTTAGATACATTAATTGTATACGTGTGTGGTTTTACACACAGTAATTGTATTCATGTGTGATGTTGTATTCAGTAATTGTATATGTGTGGTTGTGGATTCAGTAATTATATAGGTGTGTAATTGTGAATTAATTGATTCTGTATGCGTGGTTGTGTGCATGTTTGTTGAAGAGTTAGAATTCAGTGAACATGAACTGTAGCAGTTTGCGCCGGTATTTTAGGGTACGTGTAGTATGTTTAATCAGCTACAACACATTGTCCCGGGCCAGAGACAGCAGTCGCAGACTATGAACCCCTGCGAAAACTGGTACACCCACCTCATTCCATATATCGCATCGTATGTAATACACGTCTATAGCTGATGCCAAGCATCGTATGTATTGTACGTCTATAGCTGATGCCAAGCATCGTATGTGTTATACGTCTTTAGCTGATGCCAAGCATCTTATGGATTACACGTCTATAGCTGATGCCAAGCATCGTATGTACTACACGTCTATAGCTGATGCCAAGCATCGTATGTATTACACGTCTATAGCTGATGCCAAGCATCGTATGTATTACACGTCTATAGCTGATAAGCATCCTATGTATTACACGTCTACAACTGATGCCAAGCATCCTATGTATTACACGTCTACAACTGATGCCAAGCATCCTATGTATTCTACGTCTATAGCTGATGCCATTATGGTAGAGGATAAGCGGTCGTGGCCTCTGATGATGGGAGGCACGGCTAAGAAACGTACCACCAAGGCAGCATGCCCACACGACTTGGGCGATCCACAGGGCAATCCCTGGGTAGACATCAACTGCTACAACATCCACGACACCGCAACATGGAAGGTATGTGAACCCACTCACTCACCTACCACCAGCTGTGTGGAAGGGCTGGCTGTGTATCTGCATGGGTGTTACATTCCCTTGTACACCTCTTTTCAGTATAGTCGCATATATATATATATATATATATATGTGTGTGTGTTGCGTGAACTACAGTCATCGCGTGACTGGGCCGCACACATGCTCTGCGGATGTTTACTGTTGACGAACCTGTGCGTGGTAGTTCTGAGCGATGGCTGCTTTGTGTACTTTACCACACGCCATGCCCCATACTATGAAAGCTCTCACTATGAACATCGTATGTTCTGTCATATTACTATGTAAGCTCTTACTATGAACATCGTATGTTCTGTCTTATTACTAGGTAAGCTCTCACTACGAACATCGTATGTTCCGTCTTAATACCGTGTAAGCTCTTACTATGAACATCGTATGTTCTGTCTCATTACTATGTAAGCTCTTGCTATGAACATCGTATGTTCTGCCTTATTACTATGTAAGCTCTTGCTATGAACATCGTATGTTCCGTCTTAATACCGTGTAAGCTCTTACTATGAACATCGTATGTTCTGTCTCATTACTATGTAAGCTCTTGCTATGAACATCGTATGTTCTGCCTTATTACTATGTAAGCTCTTGCTATTAACATCGTATGTTCTGTCTTATTACTATGTAAGCTCTCGCTATGAACATCGTATGTTCTGTCTTATTACTACGTAAATTCTTACTATGAACATCGTATGTTCTGTCTTATTACTGTCTGTCACAAGCCAACAGAACTCTGTGGCTAGACCATAAGCGTATCGATTTCAACTAGCTCTCCTCTCTACTGCCGCCGTGTCTGACCTTTAGTCCCGCGTTTCGTGACCTTAATCATAAACCGTGTAGGATCTGGGCCCTAAGTTTGTTCTACAGGTCTATCGAGACTATAAGGTGATGGAAGATGTCTCTCTACTGGAGTACTGCTGGCCATCCATGAGTGTAAGTCCTCCGCTGTGCCATCTACTAGGCACGCTGTTCTGGTAGGCTTTAGTGGGTATATGTATGCAAGTATGCAATAGCTCGAGATAGCTCATCCTTGTATATACACACACACAC
>NW_014040515.1:111768-114492 GCF_001186125.1 Sphaeroforma arctica JP610
CTAGAGGACTATAGGTCCAACACACATGCATTAGCACACATGCACTGACACACATGCACTAGCACACATGCACTGGTAGATAGGTACCGTCTAGATGACTATAGGTCCAAGACAGATGCACTAACACACATGCACTGGTAGATAGGTACTCAGCCGTCGGTCGTTTGTTCCCACAGGCGACTATGGCCTTTCTGCTCAAGTACGACAAGGACAACGACGGCGTGATTGAGAATGAGAACTTTGCGGATCAGACATACGATGTGTGGCTGGTGGATGGCGTCAGTGCGTACTGCGGGGGTCTGTGGGTTGGTGCTACGACTGTAATGGCTGAAGGTGTGTGTGCGGCGCGGTGGTGTATGGGCGGACGAGAGGGATAGTACGGTTCAGAGATAGGATATAAGTATGTACACGCATGCTGGAGTAAGGAGGTTGTGTATATAAATAGAGGTGTGTGTGTACGGTTCAGAGTTAGGATATAAGTAGGTACACGCGTGTTGGGGTAAGGAGGTTGTGTATACAAATAGAGGTGTGTGTGGTGCTGATAGTACAGAGGTGTGTGTGGTGCTGACGGTGCAGAGGTGTGTGAGAAAGAATTTGGATGTTTCAGAATAGGGTTTGAAACGGCGGTAGGGTTTGTAGAAATGGGATGACTCAACTAGTGTCGCGTTATCGCTTGTGCTGCGGTTCGGTGGATCACTGGTGGGCACGAGTTGATTGTATTCTACTGTTGGCACTAATACCACACCTTCTGTATACGGTGATAGTGAACTTAACTTCCCCCATTAGTTTGTGTAGACTTATTAGTTGGTTGTATGCATTATAGTGAAACTAACTTCCCACCTAAAGTTTGCATAGACGTACTGCTCACACCTATCCGCTGCACTGTGTACCTAATCCACGTCAGCCGCCAAGGTGCTGTCGAGCAACGGGCGCACTCTCGCCACTGCAGAGGATGTCACAAAGTGGTCGGACATGGCAGCCAAAGGGAAAGCAGTGTACGACAAGAAACTCTGGAACGGTACGTGTATCCGGTTATGAAGAGAGAAGACACGTATGAACTGAACGATCTGAGTATTGTGTATAACAATAGAAACGTCACTATTTGCACACGTGTGTTGATTGAGGTGTTTCGTTGTGAATGTCACACATGCACACGTGTGTTGATTGAGGTATGTATTCCGCTGTGAACGTCACACATGCACACGTGTGTTGATTGAGGCATGTATTGGGTTGTGAATGTCACACATGCACACGTGTGTTGATTGAGGTATGTATTGCGTTGTGAACGTCACACATACACACGTGTGTTGATTGAGGTACGTATTCCGTTATGAACGTCACAAATGCACACGTGTGTTGATTGAGGTATGTATTCCGTTATGAACGTAGCACATATACACGTGTGTTGATTGAGGTATGTATTCCGTTATGAACGTCACACATACACACGTGTGTTGATTGAGGTATGTTTTCCGTTATGAACGTCACACATACACACGTGTGTTGATTGAGGTATGTACTCCGTTATGAACGTCACACATGCACACGTGTGTTGATTGAGGTGGCTGTGCGTGAAGGATGATAGGGTCGGCTGGTTGGGACTTGTAAATTGAATGGTACATACAGTTTTAGAGACGTAGTTGTTATAGGACAATCCCAGATTACACATACAGGTGATCTATGCTTGTATTTTTCTCGCTTGTACACATACAAACTAGGTGAATACAAGGGGAGGATAGCAATCAATATGCTCAGTCTTTGAATGAGAAACCGTTCTGTACTAGGCACACAGCAGCGGTTAGATCAAACCACCGGAAAACGAGTAGTAGCAGCAATTTGGGTTTGCACATACCTGAATACATGTGTATGTAGGTTTACTATTTTCATACTTACACTCGAATGATACATTCTTCTTACCACATACTTGAATATACAAATATATATAGTTCTACTACCTTCATACTTACACTCAAATGACTCATTCTTCTTACCCTGCATGCACCTCTCCAGGCAAGTACTACAACTACGACGAGAGCAACAGCGCCCACAACGACAGCATCCAATCGGACCAGTGTGCGGCCCATTTCTACCTACAGGCGAGCGGTGTACCCAGCTTCTGTGAGTCAGAAAAGGTGCAATCGGCCCTAAAAACGGTGTTCTCACACAACGTTATGCAAACGGCCGGAGGGTGAGTTGTCTGCGGTCGAAGAGAGTGTGGTTGATTATTCGTGGGCCGCTTGTACGTTTGGTCAACATACTCGGTTGCACTATATATTAGCCCTATATATAGCCCCTTTTATACTGCTAATATTGGTGGCGAACGTTCTGGCGTGTTTCTACATCAAATACTGGGTCATTTGCGTCACGGTAGTCGTTATCATGCAGACCTTTACTTCTGCGCGTGCAGTGACTTGTGGTTCAGGTGTGTGTGCGGCGTATTGATACATGGCAGCACTAAGACAACACCCATCCTGCTTCATCCCGGTAGAGGCCCACGCCATGGCCTATTTTGAATCCGATATGCAGGCACTAACAACCCACTCTCTACTATACTTCAAATTTGTTCCTCTGCTGTGCAGCACCATGGGGGCAATCAACGGCTGTAGACCGAACGGTAGCCCTGACTATGCGAGTATGCAGTCGGTGGAGATCTGGACGGGTGTGACGTACCAGGTGGCCGCAGGGATGATTCAAGAGGTAGGTAGACGGTGTATACAAATATGG
>NW_014040515.1:115381-117720 GCF_001186125.1 Sphaeroforma arctica JP610
TGTACAAATATGACATGCACGTATCTGTATAAATATGGCATGCATACGTGTCTGTACAAATATGGCATGCATACGTGCCTGTACAAATATGACTCCAGGAACGAGTGGGGGTCTCAGGCCCTGATGTAATGATGAGATTGTTGAGTGTATATGGCTGTTATACTGCGCATGGTGTGTGGCCCTGATGTAATGGAGAGACTGTTGAGTGTATATGGCTGTTATACTGTGCATAGTGTGTGACCCTGATATACTGGAGAGACTGTTGAGTGTATATGGCTGTTATACTTCGCTTGGTGCGTGGTCCTGATGTAATGGAGAGACTGTTGTGTGTGTGTGGTTGTTATACTGTGCATGGTGTGTGGCCTGATGTAATGGAGAGACTGTCGTGTGTATGAGGTTATTATACTGTGCATGGTGTGTGGCCTGATGTAATGGAGAGACTGTCGTGTGTATGAGGATATTATACTGTGCATGGTGTGTAGCCTGATGTAATGGAGAGACTGTTGTGTGTATGAGGTTGTTATACTGTGCATGGTGTGTGGCCTGATGTAATGGAGAGACTGTTGTGTGTATGAGGTTGTTATACTGTGCATGGTGTGTGGCCTGATGTAATGGAGAGACTGTTGGGTGTATGAGGTTGTTATCCTGTGCATGGTGTGTGGCCTGATGTAATGGAGAGACTGTTGGGTGTGTGTGGTTGTTATACTGTGCATGGTGTGTGTCCCTGATGCAATGGAACGACTGTTGTGTGTATGTGGTTGTTTACTGTGCATGGTGTGTGGCCTGATGTAATGGAGAGACTGTCGTGTGCATGTGGTTGTATACTGCGCACGTGTTTCCGGTGTGTGCGTGCAGTGCTGTATCTTGCATTCAGAAGTCTTTGCACTGTGTGTATGGATTGCGTGTTTTGTTCGACTAAACCTCTGCAATCTCCCGAATGTATCGTTTCGAGTAGCAAGTCTTATTGTTTTGGCTTGTTCGGTCCCTCATGTACTTTGACCTATGTCTGTGTTATGACAAAAAGAGGTGCACTAGTGATGTCACGTAAACGTTCGATTTAAACTATGATGTGTGTGTGTGCATTATCCTTCTGTATTGCGGCTGTAGCCGTATTACGCCACTTGCGACCACCACAAAATACAATAAGGCCCCCCCGAAAAGCCACACCATCCAATAGAAACCCAAAACCCAACGAAATAAGAACAAGGCCGTACATGATTCGTTCCTTGCCACGCCTGCACACAGGGCCTTGTGGAGGAAGGATTTAAAACAGCCAAGGGCGTGTACGACTACGTGTGGCTCAAATCAGGCATGGCGTTTCAGACACCCGAGGGATACTTCCCCAATGGAAACTACCGCTCGCTGTGCTACATGAGACCGTATGTGACTGTGTGACTGTGTAGTCTAGCTACATAGCTGATTTTGCTGTGCTACATGAGACCGTATGTGACTGCGTGACTGTGTAGTCTAGCTACATAGCTGATTTTGCTGTGCTACATGAGACCGTATGTGACTGTGTGACTGTGTAGTCTAGCTACATAGCTGATTTTGCTGTGCTACATGAGACCGTATGTGACTGTGTGACTGTGTAGTCTAGCTACATAGCTGATCTAGAGACACGTCCAGATGAGTATCGTGCCTTCTATATATGGGTCATTGCCGTATCGTGCCTTCTATATATGGGTCATTGCCGTATCGGTCTAGGTGAATGCACGCCCTCACCCGTAACTCGCTGAGCGCCCGGAATCTTATCAGTACTCGTGTGTCTGCACCCTGAATGCTGTCCTCACTATGCATGGTCTCATATTCACTGCGTATGTTTGCATCTCTATACACTGTTCTCATATTCACTGCTTATGTTTGCATCTCTATACACGTTCTCATATCCACTGCTTATGTTTGCATCTCTATACATGGTCTCATATTCACTGCTTATGTTTGCATCTCTATACATGGTCTCATATTCACTGCGTATGTTTGCATCTCTATACAGGGTCTCATATTCACTGCGTATGTTTACATTTCTATACATGGTCTCATATTCACTGCGTATGTTTGCATCTCTATACAGGGTCTCATATTCACTGCGCATGTTTACATTTCTATACATGGTCTCATATTCACTGCGTATGTTTGCATCTCTATACAAGTTCTCATATTCACTGCTTATGTTTGCATCTCTATACATGGTCTCATATTCACTGCGTATGTTTGCATCTCTATACATGGTTTCGTATTCACTGCGTATGTTTGCATTTCTATACATGGTCTCATATTCAATACGTATGTTTGCATCACTTTATATGGTCTCGTATCCACTGCGTATGTTTGCATCTCTA
>NW_014040515.1:117892-119092 GCF_001186125.1 Sphaeroforma arctica JP610
CTCTATACATGGTCTCATATTCACTGCGTATGTTTGCATCTCTATACATGTTCTCATATTCACTGCGTATGTTTGTATCTCTATACACGTTCTCATATTCACTGCGTATGTTCGCATCTCTATACACGTTCTCATATCCACTGCGTATGTTTGCATCTCTATACATGGTCTCATAGTCACTGCGTATGTTTGCATCTCTATACATGGTCTCATATTCACTGCGTATGTTTGCATCTCTATACATGGTCTCATATTCACTGCGACTGTTTACATGCACTCTCCTGTGCAGATTGAGCATTTGGGCCATGCAGCACGTGTGGGAACAACGGAAGTCCAAGAAGTCCAAAGCAGCGACGGCTGCGGTGGAGCCATCAGAGGCCACAGCGTAGTTTTATATATTCCTGATGTTCGGGATACCATGCCCATACTACATTTGATACCAGCATAATATAGAACGAATGATTTCCCATTTGTTATGAACATAGTATAGGACTAGTGATTCCCCATTTAATATTGACATAGTATAGGACGAGTGTACAGGCTAAGTGTTGAGTTTGGGAAGCTTGTACTTCTCGATCGATGGCCATTTTTTAGTCTAAGGATAAGCTTTACATTATCCCACTCTCTATGGAGCACAATCGTACAGTTCGGGTGCGCTCACCGACCATACTGCTCATTCATATGATATGCCATGGCAACGAGATTGCACGTATATACCACTTACAGACAACTGGCTTGTGTAACTGTAACCCAACATGTGGATGATCAATGCAGATCCGTTTCACATGAGTGTGTCACAACAATGTGGATGAATGAAGAGCGTCGTTCAATCCACCGCACTTACCCATCATTGGATTATACCTTCGTTTTTGTGTGGATGGGAATATCATTCATATTATATTGAGCTGTACAATATGCTTTACTACGTATAAGAAAGTATAATAAACCTCAAGTTTCAATTGAAAACTTGTTTACACAAATAAATACATAGATATGTATATAAATATATTTACATTTATGGATATATGTATAAAAGCAATATGTCCATACATGCATACATACATGCATGCATGTATATACATGTATCTATGGATAGGCATATACATATACATATATGTATATATATATATATTTATATATATATATATATACACGAATAAGTATGTATATAAATACATATATAAATGCATATATATATAT
>NW_014040515.1:120405-126888 GCF_001186125.1 Sphaeroforma arctica JP610
AATATATATATATGTGTGTGAGTGAGTGTTTATGCAATGTGTAATCGCGTATATAGGTAAATGCAATAATATGTATTTATATATATACACATATATATATATAAATGCATATGCACTCTATATATATATAATATATATTATTTTGCATTAACGTATACACGCAAATAGAGCATACTCTTATACAAAAATATACACTTGTACATATGCATAGACTATATATATATATATATATAAATATATAGTGTATATTGTTGCTTTGGAAGTTCTATTAAAGTGTATTTTAGTTCTAAATGTATGTACGAACCAATCGGTTTACTAATTCACCATAGTTTTAGAGAGAATAGCTACGTGAAAATTTAATATTCGCAATTGTGACGTTTGCAACAAGTGCACACATTGAAATACAATTGTAGAGGTGTCGTTACAACAGTAAGTTTTAATTTGGAGAAGGGAGATCCGGCAGGTTATTATAAGTCATATATTGTCTAATTCCAGCTTATGCCTATGTGTTACTTTTCTACTTTTTACGTTACAAGCAGCTGTGTATACGAGAGAAACCACTAACATCTCTACGTAGTAAGAGATACATACACGTGCAAGTAATTGGGTAATTACATGAAGGACTAATACAAAATAAATAAGCAATCAATAAATAAGCAATCAATATATAAACAATCAATAAATATGTCGTATGTAGTGCCTTTGTTGGAGTGCTAAGGCACCAAGGGTCTTTATATATTGGACAAGAGTTTTATAAGCTCACTTGCCACTGCCTAGGCGGCATTCGCATATTTAGCACTACTACAACAGGTGAACCTCTCCTGTTCGTATGAGGCCTTCTCTCTCGCTGCTGCTCTAGAGTACTGTGTAGAGTCGACTGTCGGAAGTCAGACACAACGCAGAGACGATATATTTATCGTACATAGGTTAGGATACATACCATTTTTTTTGCCCTCTACTGATAATATTTACACAATAAAACTACAGTATGTAAATACATACATACAAATATTTTTTTATCTCGTCTCAATCTGCTTTTATTGTTTTGTTTTGAAATAATAAAAAACAAAATACACACTGTGTACAGTGTACACACATTTAAAAAATATGTATGTATTTTACACATATGTACTAATATGTCAATGGATGCCTTATTTGGTCAATAATCGTGACAAAATTTTGTCAATAAAGTCTGGGCCTGGGGCGCCCAACGCCCAGGGCATTTGGCCCTGGGGAGGAGCCACTGCCCTCTGACGGGAGTTTCCTTTGCTCCAAGCTCGACCTCACGCTTTCAAGCCCATTTTTTATTTTGGGCCTCTGGGATTGTCCTCACAGAAATGATTTGTCCTGTGGCAGTGCCGGGTCTGAGTCTGAGTCTGAGAATTTAATTTAGAATTTGCCTCAGCCCGAGGCTAAAACAGGCTGGCCGCTGGCAGCTGAAGCCTAGTCGCACGATAGTCGATTTTCTATCGCTATCCCGAAAATGGTTTATTGGACTAGATACGATGACATTTCCGGATTTTGAATTTATCGCGAATAAAAATGAATTTATATCTTCTGGTCATTCGAGATTGTACATTTTCATTTGATTTTTTTAGACTAAGTTTTTAAAAAATAGCACTAGAGTAAAAAGGCACTATGTTTGGACGGAGGTCCCGTCAGGCTCGTCAACAGTCCGGACTCAGTCCAATGACCATAGCTGATACATAGCTGCCATCAGATCAGTGCCACTCACAGAGGCACAGACTCAGACTCAAAGTCACAGACTTATTTGGTTTCTTTTTTTATATAAAAATCACATAGCATTCTAAAATAAAACAAAAATTAAGTAATTGTCACGGGGACCCCTTTAGACCACCGCCCTCAGGAATCGTAGGCTCCGGCCTCTGAGCCTCAGCACTGAGCAGTCAGCCCTCATCAGAATTTCAGAGAACAGTGGCACAAAAATTTACAATCCACAATAGTCAATACTCAATACAGACAGGAGACAAAAAAAATAAAAATAAACATGCATTCGATACAAAAAAAAATGTGTCGGACTTTCGGTATATAATCAGAACTGCGTAGTGTGCAACGAGTATTGTATACTCAGTTGTTCAGATAGGAACGGTATTCACAAAGCATAGCACGATGTCGAAAAAAGATTCTGAAGTCGGTGATATGATGTCGTCTACGGACCTCATCACGTTATCGAGACATCTGATCTATCAGCAAAAGAAACACACTCAGGTATGGTCTAAACCGAGCCAGCCCTTATGTTCCAAGTGCCCACTTTATGTGATTCAGATTTATGAAACCGATGCGTGAGCTCAAAGAAAGTTTTAACTGAAGTTCTATAGCGTAGGTTTTAGAGCGTGCGTGATTTCACATATTTTATACTTTGATTATGTGTTGCTATTTTCGGATTGTTCGCTCAGTATTCAAGCACTCCTATGGCCCAGCTACACTTCTTTTGTACCACCTGCCAGCTAAAAGTGGCGTATCAGTGCTTGTCGCGCTTATCAAGCCCTTAGAGTTCTTGTTTTCTTTTTGAGGTATTTGAGTCCTTGTTTTCTTTCCGAGGTCTTTGAGTTATTATTCGTCTTAAAAAACCTTGTTTTCTAGGGTAGTTTGTTTTATTCCGCATGTACTTTTTATAGAGTATGTTTCAAATTCTATTTGCAGCGACTTACTTTTGCCAGCCTGTACGCCGTATCAAACTAGTTTTTCACCGCTAGCGAGAGTACTTTATGCAGTTTCTTGGATTGAAGCCTGCGAATGAACTGAATTTCCTATATATATAGACATACATCTACATATATATATATATATATATATATATATATATGCATCTACATCTATATCTACTTATATATATATTTATAAATGTTAAATATATATATGCATACATATATACATATTATATATATGTATATATACATATTGTATATATCTATATATATACATATTATATATTACGTATGTATATATATGTATATATATATATATATGTATATATCATTGTGTATGTATGCATATGTATATGTATATGTATATTATCCATGTGAAAAATACTGCTGATATCACCAAAAACCTCTTTCCACACCTATTCACACAGGCTACCGGAGATTTCACACTTTTGCTGACCTCTATCTGTCTAGGATGTAAGTTCGTATCGTCTGCTGTACGCAAGGCTGGTCTGGCAAACATGACCGGCCTAGCCGGTGCTCAAAATGTGCAAGGAGAAGACCAGAAGAAGCTTGACGTTATCGCGGTATGCATATAGTGTATTCGGGTTATGTCACTTGCGTAGAAAAAGCTGCTGCCTGTGCGGGTCTATTCTTTTTTTTGTGGCACAGGAGTGGTGAATATGCGATTATTCGCCGTAAATAACGCAATATGTCCGAGTGGTTTTTTGTGAACGTGATTGTGAGACCCTATACGCTAATGATTCAATTGCCTCCTGCAAGTGTGTTATCAAAGCGTGTATGTGCGAATTATCCTTCCTGATGTTACGTAGACTATCCAATTCATATTTGGGTTGAAATCTGCGCTTTAATTAATTAAAATACAAAGACAGGTTGGTTAGGTCTGAGAATACATCGCGAGCGTCAAACGCGACACTGTTTCTTTTCTCTAAATTCAATTTGGCACGACACATGCATTCGCATTTTTGTATCAATAGGATGCCGTTTTTGTGAACTCTCTGCGCTCTTGCGGTCGCGTTGCCTCCATGGTAACCGAAGAACAAGAGGAAGCCATCATCGTCAGGGGTGAGTGGTGTTTCTGTACAATTTATCACAGTCATACAATTTCTCGAGTGATCAGTTTGTGTAGATTTTACGTACAATGTCTTTTGTCTTCTGCATTGTCGTTTGCACTGTGGCAGTAGATAGTCCGCGTGTATTTACTCACAATTGTACTCATAAATTAGTGTATGCATTGACCAACCTTCGTATTTGGGCGCAATGTCTCATCGGGCTGTGTATCTGAATCTAATGCTGTTTCACGTGTTGTAACGCACAGAGGCCAAGTCGGGAGCATACACTGTCGTCTTTGATCCCCTGGATGGGTCGTCCAACATTGACTGCGGCGTAAGTATCGGCACTATCTTTGGTATCTACAAATCAGATCACCCCACATTCTCTGAGGCCGATGCGCTAAAGCCTGGAAGAGGTATGGCGTTGCGTCTCTGTTGATTGTATTTGGTGTGCAAATGTCCCTTGTGAGCGTTAAATGTATCATTGGCAACCAGTCTCTCTGATTCGAGTATGTCGGTTTGAATATGCTAAGAGAGCAGCCGCAATTAGCTATAACGTTCGTTAAGTGATTTTCTAGAAGTAGGATCCGCAACTCACAGACACCACTAGACTACAGGCTACATCTCATACTAATCAACAATGATGATTTGTTCCCGTTGTAAAATAGAAATGGTTGCTGCTGGATACGCCATGTACGGATCGTCAACCAGTCTAGTGCTCAGTTGGGGCCAAGGCGTGAACTCGTATGCCCTCGACCCTGCCCTGGGCGAGTTCATCCTAACCCACGAGAACCTACAGCTACCCCCGAAAGCCTCGATCTACTCCATCAACGAAGGTAACTACCAATCATGGAACGAGGCCACCAAGGAATTCGTGGAGGGATGTAAGAACCCTAAGGACGGGAGCAAGCCTTACTCCGCCCGTTACATTGGGTCTATGGTAGCGGATATCCACCGCACTCTACTGTACGGTGGTATCTTCATGTACCCCGCGGACAAGAAGAGTCCCGACGGTAAGCTTCGTTTGCTATACGAGTGCTTCCCTATGGCCTTCCTTGTAGAACAGGCTGGCGGCAAGGCGACCACCGGATCCAAGAGAATTTTGGATATCCAGCCCCCAAACATCCACGGCCGGGCCCCTATCTACTTAGGTTGCAAAGAAGACGTGGAAGCAATTGAGGCTTTGTATAAGAAGCACAATATCGAATAATTCCAATTTTTTAAATTAGATATTTGTTTCGGTGTTAAATTTTCAACTCAGTTTGAAGATTAAAATATGATGCAAAACTTTGCTGGTTGTCACGTCTGTAGAAATCTGGCCACACATAAGAGTTTGATGTGTCGAGATAGTTATGTATCTATGTCTATGGATTTATTATTATATCATTATATGACTAGTCAAAAATATAAACACAGTGGACATGTGAGGTCTTACATATTCGTGGACATTCCCTAATATCCGTCCTCAGACTATTGACAGAGCTTGTAGCACCACTTTCAAGCAGCATAACTTCAAGAACGGCATTTTTTGCAAGCTGCTGCAATGGCTATTCTCTTTTATATAAATAGTAAATTTTGGACAGGAGATTTCCGCGTGCATCTATGTCATGCAGTACGATCGGTATAAACAAGGCCGTAGTAGCGTCAATATTTCGACTATAATTCCAAAGAGGGCTTTCGTATGGTGAATATATCACAACTGAGGCGTTACAAGCCTTGTGCTAGTGTAGATATAGAGTGCTGCGCGTAAGCCGGGTAGACTGTTTAAATATTATTAGTTGATATTTTACATGTGCGGGTGTTCTTCTATTCAACCTGCAGCCTATAATATTGATAATATTCATAGTCTCATTGAAGTATTACTTTTTTAAATTTATATTGCCGTCTTGGAGGCTATGTCATGATTTAACAATAGAATATCGAATGTATCAAAGCTGCTGCAGTATCTATTTATATGCGAGAGGCTAAATATGTACATGTGCTAAGATGGATAAATGGTGGGGACAGGGAATCCTTTAAATGTACCTTTTCTTTCCACACATAATTCATAGCCCTCTCGAATACAAGATAATTGATCATTGATGAGCTGATATCAGAAATAAAAATGACTTTCGGGATCTGGGCCCTGCTGGGGTGATTCCGATTGCCGCTTGACATTTCACATTCGACTGAATTCTACCTATGTTTTATTGCGGGGGTTTATTTTCATGAAAATAAAATAAGAACAAAATGTAGTCTGAGAAATAATAAAATAGACAAGTCAGCTGAGTACAGCTCAAATAGTTGGTGATATACAAGGCTCACAACTGAAAACATTTACAATTATAAGGAGCTGGGGTGATAGTTCGAACTTGACATGCCGACACAAAGAAAATTGTCGCGTAACTCGTCCGCGACAGTAAACCAGGAGGAAGCCATCACATCTCAGAGTGTGCCGTTTAGTCAAGGTAGAGTCTTTGACAATCAACAACCAACATGCTGTTTGAGATATTTCTATGTACAGTACAATATCAGTATGCTTGCCTGCGTCTCTATAGCGAGTACGTCAACGTGTCGATTGCAATGGAAAACATGTGAAAACTCCGCAAGCTCTGTGGCCTAATCGGATCTTTCTCGCGTTTGAGTAGGGCTTTATGCTTTTGTGTGTCTGTGTTCGTTTATACACAGGTGTACAAATACACACACACGCTCAAACACACGAATTGATATATATATATATATATATATAGTATATATCTATAATA
>NW_014040515.1:127614-141216 GCF_001186125.1 Sphaeroforma arctica JP610
TATATATATATATATATATATATATATATATATATATATATATATCACCCTTGATGTATTATGACGATCACAATGGCTTGTCCTTTTTGCTGGCAATCGCATACCAGAAAATGATAATAAAAATATAATAATTTACTCAGGACAAGCCAATGTCGATCTTCGTAAAGCAATCTGCCATACAGAGGCTCGTGAATATACCCGTTTAATAAACATTGTCGATCTGATCAGCACTTCGATAAACAGCACTTCTCAGAATGCGCAGGTAGGTTTTATGTGATTTTCTAGTATCCAGTGGATGTTATATTGGATTATGGTGTAAATAGTGTCAGTATTTGTTTGCTACACATTCATAAAATCTATGTACATATACGATACGCGCATGTATTATGACTTCTTTGCGGTGCTATATATTGTCCACATTCATCCCGTACATATGCGTAGTTTTTGTACTGCTCAATATAGGCTTGCTCTCGCACTTGTTCATGTGAGACAGAAGTTGCAGCCAGCTGAATGTCCAAAATCAGTGCGACCATTCGCTCAGCTTAGTAGGTATCTAGGCTCGTAGCGAATTTGATATGTTCCGAAACGGTTTGATTTTATTATCAAATTTGCTTTGTGTACATTTCTACGTTCTTGATAGTTTTCTTTAGCGTTATACTATTGCCAGTTTCATTTCCAATTTGGCCGCCCATTATATCCATATTCCTTGATTTAAAATACAGTTTAGTGATTGCCCAATGGTTGTCGAATGCGGAACATTTTTCCACCTCCAACTCACTTGCTTGAACTTGATACTCATTGCCAGAAAACCTCGTCAGATCTCGACGCCCTTGTACAGACAATGGATGCGATCAAGGATCAGCTAAGCTTTTGTTTAGACCACGATTTTCTGCCGCACATCAAGCAATGATCATCAGTGTCCTTCGCGTAGACCCATATTACCTCCTCGCGAGTGCACACGGAGTGGGTGCACCGACGGAATACAAGCGTATTGTCCGATTAACACTTTTTATACAAATATTCTTGAGCCGGGCCGCATCAAGAAAACAAAAACCACGAGACGACAATTTATCTAGTATACTGCAAAATGCCAGAGATGGAAGAGTCATGAGAGCGAAGGAGAGGTCCAGGGCGCTAGGCGGTGCCATAGAAGTTTTATCAATTGGGTTGTTTGATGCAGTGGGGTGCACTGTGCGCCCTTTTGTTTTCTATTTATGTATTGATTGAAAAGAGTAAGAAACCCCGAAGAAGAAAAACCAAAGTAATAAAGCTCTATGCTTTGTATAGAGACCATTGACCAATCGTAGCACAGGAAGAGCTCAACATAAATCTTTTCTTAAAATAAACACAAAATATTTGGTAAAATTATACTCTTGAGCAGATTGAGAATTTGAGATCCAGCAGCTCTGCACTCTGCAGAGTGCATGCGCCATAGTCCATATGTTGCTATGTAACTATGTACTGCAGGGAGTGTACTCGGTGCAGGCTGCACTGCTGCAGGCCTGCACCTGAGTCGCTGTCTCTCACATACTACTTTAAACCCCCCCCCCAACCCCAAAAAAAAATTTATTTGCAGTAAAGAAAACAAATAGTGACATTTCAACATTTGTCATCTGACAACAATAATGATAAATACAAAATATATAATAATCAGCCCCTCAATGTATGATTTAGAAGGCTATGTCTCGACTCCCAAGTCTGCACTCTGCAAGTCAGTGAAGTCTCTCTTAGACTCTCAGTCGCAGACTCTCACGTATCCGGTCTCTAAGAGTCTAGCTCCCTCTAGAGCTAGACTTGCTAGATGGGGAGTCTCTCTAGTAGTAGATATGTAGAGGGAGAGAGAAAGGTCGAAGTTAAACTGAGTGAAAGACTGAGAGAGAGTCCATTTTTAAATAAATAGTTGAGAGAGAATACACTATTTTGAATTAGAGAGATAAAGAGATATTGTCCACTCCTCTCGCTCGGCACCTGTTCTTCCCCAAGGGGTGAACTCGACGATATATGTTGGCCTAAGGGCGACAACGTTCATCCTATGATTCATAAAACATTCGGAAGGAACTAAGTATAGAGACAGAGCTATATGCCATGAACGCGGAAGTCATGTCGTCGAAAGCTGATGTACACAATTACAGGTGACTGCGGGGGTTAATATGAATATGAATTCCAATTGGCAAAATGCTGAAACGATGCATTAGTTGCCTTCCCCATATTACGTCATTCCTGATACCCAAACCGTGTTGATACTTGGTACAGCCTGAAAACTCAAATTATGATGACATGAAAAAGGGGGGAATGGACACTGGTAAATACACTGTGGGAAGCGAAGCTACATTATGTCACAATGCCCTGCACTAGAAACTGAAAAGCAATTGATTGCGGGCTTTGATTTTGCATTCGAATACCCGCTTCAATAAAAGTGCTCATTCAAACATTGAATCAATTTACCACGTGAAGCGATATCAGCGAATATAGAAGGGAACACGACGCAATTTTCTGACGGATTCTGCTATACAATTCGCAGGTAAAGTTTGACTCTGGCAAGAACTCCTTGGAGGCCGTCGATGAATAAGATGATCGAAGTTTGAATTGTTCGCGTTTGTGTATAAATTGATATTTAACTAAGAACATTTGGAAGTGGATTCGAATGATTTAAATATAAGTACAAAATAACTTTTAGCATCACACAAACAAACTTGTGTACCGGAAAAACGGTAGAAACAAGAGAGACCGAGCGAGCGCAGGCCAACTGTATGATCTCATAAAAGCATAAAAGCACCACTCTCTAAAACAGAAATCCAACTTGAATACGATACCGCTAAATGCGATCAATGAAATACACTAGTGTCAGCAGCAGATGATATCGTAGCCGCCAAGAATTATCTTGGTTGGAATAAACCCTGATGGTACATAGACGCGCATCCAGAATCTAAAGCCAGCGGAGAGATCGACACGAGCGATTCCTTAAATTAAGTATACTCGTGGTATCCGGGATCGCAAGAATCAATTCAACTTGCGAAGTCAAGCCGGAATTTTCAGTTTCGCATATTTATCCGGCCGTAAGCAACAGAAACAAGTTTTAGCGCAACTTAATGACGGGATCATTAATACCTGCAATCTGTTCGTCCAATATCACGTTGGATCAGTGTGGCGTGTAGATCAGATATGGATAATCTTATCAACTGACCCTGCAGGCGAATGAATACAGAAACTACAAATCAACTTGCAGCTATGTTTGAAAAGTCGATAGAAACCATTCCGAATCCCGATACAGCTCACCATCACCTCTGTTATGGAGGTAGAACGGTTGGTTGGCACACCTGGCAAAAATGCTGAGCAAACTATCCGACCATGCTGCAGCTCTTCGGGAAGGATGAAGATGTTCATGTGGTTGGTAAAGCCTACTCCATAGATCCGGGGTGGTCCGAGAGAGTGATTCAGACGGTAGACCCGGGTAGAGTCAGATGCAGAATCTAAATCTTAAGTGTCAAGGAACTGTCAAAGCAGCAGTTCTGCTACATATTCATTTCCTTTCTGGATTATAACTGAGTTTTAAAAAAATAGCATTTTTTCGGGGACGTCTAGAGATGTTCTTTCGTGCCTAACCTCTACCACTATGCTAGGCTGAACTCCTACAGGGAAAGAGTAAAGAAACGAGAGGTTTACTTGAGCCAATGTTCAATACAAATATACGATGTAGTGAGATGTACTTTTATACACTCTCAAGTCTCAAGTCTCAAGTCTCAACACTCTCTAGTAGAGAGTCGTCACTCATCAACTGTCATCAACTGTCATCACTCATCAGTCGACAAAAGTTAAAGAAGACCATCATATATTTAGATAGGCTTTGTTAGGTTTTCAATTCAAAACCCTAAAAATCACAATATTACGCACGTGCACTTTACGACCATAAGGATTGACTGCACTCTCAATAAGCACACAATCGTGATAACTGAACCTTAGAGAGAGGTAGACGAAACGGTTCGCGATGGAACATAGTCATAGGTCGGGTGCCCTAAAACAGGCCAATAAAGGCCATAAATTTGGCAAACATTCTAGTAAACGTTCGCGCGCGGAGGAGAGCAAGGGTAGACTCGCCTTGAATAGTAAACACGACAAGAATGGCAAGCATGAAGCCAGCAAGCTAGACAGACGCAACCGCGCAAAGCAGATACGTGCCCAGAAGCGTGTGGCAGTCCTCAGTGCGAAACGATTGATTGGAGGTATGTCAGGTGCTTCGCAGTTGATTGCACTTATTCCAGTATGCGATGGCGCTCAGAGTTCGCATGTGAAGGACCGGCTGCTCGGTGTGGCCAAGGAGGAGGATGTAGACAGCGCAGATGCGGTTGTCAGCGCTTTCGGAGCGATGTCGACGTGTTCTTCTCGTACGTTGAAAAATAGATTTACATTCATCGACGTAGATAGAACAAACACTTTGAGTGTTATGGAAGCAGTTAAAATGGCGGATACTGTTGTGTTCGTGGCCGCATGCGACAGCGCTCCGGACGAGGCGGGTGAGATCGCGATTACATGTGCCAAGGCTATTGGTCTTCCACCGATGGTTAGTGTTGTACTCGGTCTAGAGCGCATGCCTGTAAAACGCAGAGGAGAGGTAAAAAAAGCCGTGCATAAGTATCTGCAGTTTCACTTCCCCGCCGACGAGCGCATACTGCCATGTGATACCACCACTGACGCACTGGCGTTACTGCGTGCGCTGGCTACTAAGAAACGCGACACCGTTGATTGGCGCAGTAAGCGTGCGTATGTTGTACCAGACAAGGTTGGGTTTGTGCACAATGAAGAAATGAATGGTGGCGCAGACAATGGGACATTAAAATTGACGGGCTATATCAGAGGCTCTAAGTTGGACGCAAATAGATTAGTACATATTCCTGGTGGTGGCGATTTCCAAATACAGAAAGTGGTTCGCGCGGCAAATCCTCACACAGAATTCGACCTTAAAAAGGACAATAGGACAGATGTAGAAATGGGTGACGACGACGAAGATATGCTGGCTGTACCGGATGCTTTGAAGAAGGACACATTAGTCAGTGAACTTGAACCAGATATGATGGATCAGGAGCAGACGTTCCCTACAGAGGAGGAGGAATTGGAGGCCGAGCGCACGTTTGAGATGCCGAAAGTTGTGAAGCGTGTGCCTAAGGTATGCTTGTCAGCATGTTTGTATACTTTTGCTCCAAACCACACACTATGTTGTATATGCATGAATTTACAACTATATCCTATGGGCACTCATGTTTAGAAGAATATATAGAGCCATTTCCCTATTATTCGTAGACCCGTATTCACACACATCAGATAAACACGGGGAGATAAACATATGCGTAATTATAGTCTTAATATGAATGCATATCTATAGTATACGCTCCTACATTATATTGATAATATGCTCGTCATTATTATTATGATATATACAGTATTATGCAGAGATATAGTTTACAATGAGTATTTAGTATTGACTTAATCGTGGTTGTGAAAAATTGAGTTCGCACGTAAATTCTAAGGTATTATGCATATATATATATATATGTGTGTGTGTATATATATATCCATACTTATGTATATATTGTGTATATATATATATACATTTATCTATGTCCGTGTATGGATATATATATATACGTATCGGTATACGTGTACATACAAAATACATATGCATGTTTACATACATACGTATACATACACAGATATATATATATTCGCATATTCTTACGTGTATGTAAATGTATACGATTATATAAGTGTGCATTTGAGTACATGCATATATATTTATATATAGATTGTATATAAATTTCAAACACAAATACATATATATATAGGGTTTCAGAATTTATCTATATACATATATATATGCATATATATAGACTTACGGGTGTGTTCATATAAATTAATATTATGATTCTTATATTTATTAGTATAATAATCGATATTTTAAAGCATGCACGTATATGCGTATGCGTATACATTCTACATGCACATCGAACGTATTTACAGGTTGTTTCGATATATGTCTGTATTTGTTTATATGCCTGTATATATATATATATATATATGCATGCCTATATATATATATATATATGTAGGCAAATTTTATATGCATGTATATAAATAGATATGATATAAGATATATATATATATATATATATATGTGTGTGTGTGTATATGGGCAAATTTATATATGGGTATGGATAGGATGCATATATGATATATATATATGTAGGCAAATTTATGTACACGCACACACATCTATATATATTTATATATATGTAGGCAAATTTATGTACACGCACACACATCTAAATATATTTATATATATGTAGGCAAATTTATGTGGTCAAATTTATGTACGCCCACACACGTATATATATATATGTATTCATATATGTATATATTTATTTATTTATTTATCAAACTATGATTTTATTACCTCGTAGTCATGCTCAAATGTGCTTACGTTTCTCATTTATAGGGTACCTCTGCATATCAAGCCGCATGGATTGTCGAGGAAGAGAACGACAGCGACGAGACTGATGCCGAACTAACCGACATGGATGATGACATGGACGACGTCGAAATGAACGAGGACTTCTACAATCCTCAGGCGAACAAGAAGGTCCACAACAATAACATAAGTGTTGCGAAAAGTGCGCCTTTGACTCTGAGCATGCTTGAGGGTCTGGCTAATGGCGATGCCGGTGCGGGTGTGAGCCGAGTGAAGGTGGACAGTGCGGAGGAGTTCGAGGACGTCGAGGGCGAGGAGACGCAGCAGCAGATGTTCGAGAAGTACGACAAGGGCATGGACTACGAGAAGGAGCAGGAGATGTACGAAGACATGGTACGAGAGAGGCATCTGGCCCTCGCAGAGCAGGAGAACGATGATCTGGAGTTCCCAGATGAGATTGACACGCCCGTGGACCAGCCCGCGCATATTCGATTTCAGAAGTTCCGAGGGTTGCAGAGTTTCAAGGACAGTAAGTGGGACCCGAAAGAGTCTTTGCCGCTGGACTATTCTAGGATATTCCAGTTTGACGACTTCAAGCGCACACACAAGCGTGTGCGTGTAGAGGCACAGAAGAACGGCATTGCGCCGGGGCAGTATGTGACTGTGTACATATCGAACGTACCGGCTGAGTTCGGCAGGCAGCTAGCAAACCCGAGTGGTATGTAGTTGTAGCAAGTAATGCTGTTGTAGGGTTTGTGGGATGTTCTAACTGATCGTTTATATGTATATGCGCATCCTTGTAGCTATCAGGCAGCCGCAAGTACGATGTTTGAGCTAGCAATCGCTACGAGATTTGGTAACATGTACTACAGTGTGCGTATTATATCCCGTATGTATATATATTTTTTGACATACCGATGTATGCATGTGTGTGCGTGATTCCTCGAAGGCTTGATTAAAACCTCGTATTTGAGTCTTGGGTGTATTTAATGCTACCCATATACTGCTACATGATATGAGGACATGCATTGTGAACGGGGTAAATTGTGTCGATACGGTCTGATGCGTATTGACGTGATTTTAGGCATATTAGTCGATTCAATGGCGTATCACAAGCGCAGCGTGTCTATGTTGTTATTCCTTGTATGTAATTATGCTATCAGTTGTAGTAGATAGATACCATCGATATGATCATCGTATATCCGGTTATGTACACATACTCGAGACAAGTTCCTTTCACGGACGCAACGAACCGCTCATATATATGTGTGTAGGGCTACATTTGGATGCACTTATTCACGCGGCCAAGTATTATTGATATTCATAAGGATTCCTGTATCTCATCCACAGAGCAACACAGCAAGGTGCCCGTTGTGATGACGAATCTTCTGCGCCACGAGGGGAAGATGACGGTGGTCAATTTCACCATCAAGCGACACTCGACCAACGAGCGAGTTGTGAAGAACAAGGCTGATTTAGTGTATGTTACACCTCTGCGCACCTTCACGGCGTCCACTGTGTTCAGTCAGCACACGCGCGGCGACAAGTTTAAGATGGAACGCTTTCTGCATGCGTCCCGCCCGATAGTGGCCAGTGTGTATGCACCGGTACACTTCGGTCACCTTCCCACAGTGGTGTTTGAGCGGATTGCGGGATCGAATACACTCAAGCTGCTGGCCCTGGGGTCCGTAAGCAGTGTGAACGCCGACCGAGTCAACCTGAAGAAGATTGTCTTGAGCGGAGCGCCATACAAGATCAACATCAGACACGCCACCGTGCGGTATATGTTCTTCAATACCCGTGATATTGCATGGTTCAAGTCGGTGGAGCTGTGGACCAAGGGTGGACTCAGGGGTCATATCAAGGAAACGTTGGGTATGTTTTATGGTTTGGCGCGTAGATATATGTTTTATGGTTTGGCGCGTAGATATATGTATACGAGCTTGACAACCAATCGCTTGATTTTATTTTTCTTTGGAGGACGTGCCCGCCATAGCAGTCTGATGATGTTAGTATTTTAAGGTCTTTTGTAGTCATCATATTTACAATTTTACTGGTTCGTTTCCTCTTTTCCTAATTAAATGTGCACGTCATTGTTATCGATCTCACTATAGTCCGATCTGCGGCATTTAATGTAGTACAACAAAGTCATATACCTTTGCGTTTTAAGGCATGTATGCTGATGAATATTATCCCTTCTCCATAGGTACACACGGACACATGAAGTGCTCATTCAACGGAGCTATGCGTGCTGAGGATACAGTCTGCATGAGTCTGTACAAGCGTGCATATCCCAAGTGGAATTACTGTGACGGCGTGCGGGATGCGGATGTAATAGACGAAGATATTTCAATGTAGTTTAAATTAAAAATTATATAAAAATTGTGGATACTTCAGTTAGTGGGTGTTGCTATTTGTTGTACTCTTATGCGAGCCCAATCACTTCTTGAACTATTTATTAGACTCAGAATCGAAACTTTCAACAGGAAGTACTACCTATCACTTTAAAAGTTGTAAACGGCATGTCGTCCATAGGGGTGGACAACAAGGAACCTCAAATCTATGTGAGGCGCCACAGTGAATAAAGGTGAATATCCTAGCACTGGGGCTCGAACAAGATGTGCACCATAGTTCTGCCATATGGAAAAAAAAGTTCTACATACCTGTCTGACGTTTTAAATTACAAGGACATGTAGCTGTATGGGTTTATTTACGGCGATTTGTGGTGTGTAGAACTGAAGATTGCGGTTTGTGACTTGCTGGCGTCGCTGCCCACATAGATTTCCTGTTGGCAAACCGCGAAGCTCGGCCCACGACTATTCACCAACACATGGTCATACACAGTATTTTTATTTCAACTTTGTAAGTGTGCCAGCCCAGGCCACAGGGCCCCAAGGCCCAGGCCCGGTTGAAGTTTCATGTTTGCGTAGAAAAACTAAATATTTATATTCCGTAGACCGTAAGTCGAAAACCGTGTGCGTAAAAAGCCAAGAGTAGACAGTTTTGCCATAGATTCTGAGCGCTGCTCTTGATAATGGGCCATGTATTTACTATTTAGTATTAGTCTATTGCAGATAATATTAAATATTTACATACATAGCAGAATTCTCAACTGTATTCATAGCATTCTATTCTTCTATATCACAATATCAAACAAAGGCTATGCAATATTTCTCCGTCGTACGGAACTGCGGAGTGCGGATCGGACAAATATGTAGTCCATCAGCTCCAGAGTCTACTCTATGAAGTGCGTAGAGTAAAGTCAAGTGCTATGGTTGATTTTTTTTTTTCGATCAATCAAAATTGAGACATCGACTAGTTGACAACATAGTGTGAGTCTGTGAGAGACTGAGAGGATTCAGGATTGAGGATTCAGGATTGAGGTCTGACTGTCTGTCACTGTCTGAGAGGTCTGAGGAGCGAGGAGTGAGGACTGAAGACTCGGTCTCTCAGAGTCAGTGAGTCAGTGGACTCAAAACTGTGGTCCGTGACTGTGGGGCCTGGGGACTGGCCGAGTGGGCCCACGGGGTCACAGCTGTCACTATGTCAGTCTGTCGCGCAGAAGTGTTCACTGTTCAGTGTTCACACTTTACATTCAGTCAGTGAGTTTACACCGTCACAGACAGGACTCCAGAGAGTGGCAAAAGGCGGTTGTTTTATATATAACTGGTTTTGTGATTGTAGACTTTTGTGGAATCCCACCCATTGTCAGCTGTCAAGAGGGGTTACAGACATCTTGTTCACGTATTTTATATCTGTGAGCTTCAAAGAGTCCGAGCGTTAAGGTTACAATAGAGAATCGCACAGTCAGCGGCTTTGCGTGGATTATGGTACTTTTGTGATTTAAAGAGTACTGCCCGGAGGTGGTTACATCATAGCTGCCATCACACATCAATCATGAAGACATCTCAAAGCCGATTACAGAATGCTACTAGAATATACATTGCATTGAATCGACGTGAAAGTTGGGTATGTAGCAAACTTCTCCGCTGAGCTGACTATTGTTTATTATTTATTTCGATACCTACCACATCGCAGTATTCTTTTGTTGCCAGATTGCTGTCGCAAATGTTTGCAACCCCATAAATAGGCCCATCGTAATAAACAACGGCACATACATTGTATATACAGGTAAATGATGCATGCTTTAGCGTCGACGAATGTATGGACTTTGACGTGGACTGTACACTCAGAGAACACAATGGCGAGACCGTCTTATTCGCCGCATGCCGCACGGGAAACATAACCATGATGAACCACTTGTTCGCACGCGATGCGAATGTCAATATCATTAATTCTAACGGAGACCGTTGCATGGACATTGCGATTCGAAAAGGTGAGTTGATATGTTTCTTATATAGAGTATTTTTTTTGTCTGTTCATGCTTAATGATTCGATTGCCAAGTATGTGACATAGATATGCAGATGCTCACTTTTGTTTCTTTCTGGTGTGACATTACAAGTTGCATGAGTGTTCTTTATTTCATTTTCTTGTCCACGTCTGATTAGATTATCGACTACGGTGCTCATAAGATAGAGTTGCAAATTCACTCCCTTTCTGATTTCCACAATCAGGTTGCATGACGTTTGTTTTCTGTTGTTCATCTACGAGGATGTATTTTACCGTTAGACTACGGTATTATAGTTTTGTTGATGCTCATTCTGAGTTCTTCCTGGTGTACTCTCAGGTTGCATGGGTATTGTTAGGAAGATAGCCGAGCACTGCCTGGTCAAGGGCATCCCATACAAGGGATTGGATCACTCCACCACAACCGCTGAACTCAGTCAGCAACACGCCATTCGCAAGTATCTACAGAGTGTAGACTTTTGTGAGTACTTAAACACAATGGCAGAGCCGACATCGTCTTGTAAAACCTCAGAACTCGAATATATTTGTGACCTTATAGGCCTAAAGTTATCGCGGCAGAGTGAGGTCCACAAATTATCACTCGCTAGTCCTTCAGCAACCACTCTCTTGGCTGAAATGGGCAGTAGTATATATTCAAACAAGGATAGTGTGGCCGGTTGGGTGCTCCTTCAGCAATCGTAACATCATAAATAGGCTAATCGGGCAAATAATTAGTACATAGTTGCATAGCCTCCTATATTAAAGATCCTAGTCATTTTAAGGAGACTATGGTATATAAAATGAGGTATTGTTTATATGATGTATTATCTGGCACTCACGTCGGAGGCAGTTGTTTCGATCCCGATGGCTTTAAGCTGAAGGATAATATGGAAACTATACAATCTTCGATAAACAATACCGGTTGCTCACCAATAGTTTGCTCTCACTATTGATTAACCGATGATCACGCTGCGGTGCGCAACGTGGTATTACCCACATAAAGGTCGACTTTCTCATTTCCTTGTGATAAGCGAAACTTGTGGTATTTCATAGTAGCTGGGAAATAGCAGGGTAGGCGTGTCAACCTCATTAGAGCTGTAAAAATGGGTTGTGTGTTTCGTATTCCTTATGACGCCGCCACAACATCAAGCCTCTCAGTTGGACATGGCATGATCTGGCGTGGAGATCATCTACAGATGGTCTACTATTCATCATCTACAGAGGATCTAGTTTTCACAACGGCGAGGCAGATTCGTTGGTGGTCCGGAGTGTACGTCCAGGTGCCTATTGTGTTATGTCCCACGTGCTCCAAGTTATCATACTGACTTACAGACGGACACAACTCAGCTGTGTGAAATTTCTGCGACAGGCAACTAGCTCAATTCCAAGTCGGATCAGGTTGGGTAACCAAGGTTTATGCATGGTGTGTGCACGTATAGCGCACCTACGTAGACACTGGGTTTCCCCATACCCCCAGCCAGAAATGGGATGGTGTAGCACTCCAGGACGCTCATTGCAAATCCCCCGAATTGCCGGCAAACGAAGGTGCACCACACCCTGGATGCACGGTTAAATATTCACTAGACGATAACCTCCAAACGGCCGTAGCACAAACCCACACATCACAAAGGGGCGGTTCCGTGCCCCGACTTCGGCACTACAGCAATCGTGAATGCACCCCAATCGTCAAAAGTGTTGTAAAGAACAACCAGCACGATGGCTAGACCCACCATCCAGTTGTTTCTCACTACTCTGCGCTCCATGTTCCAACTGTTATCGGGTACCTGCAAGGGAATGAAGCGCACCGGTTTTATAATATACTCGAATACAATGGCAATAAAACACAATATTAATAATGTGTCCTGTTGAACAGCGCCTCCGGATGCTTCGATGAATATATACGCGCGGGAACAACCTCGTATTTACATAATTAGCTGAGCTGTAAAGATTGTCGTCCACTATATAGCAAAGCAGTTGAACAACTAATGCGGCACATAATGGGAGACATAGAATGTAAACCTGTATTTAACATAGTGCGCGCGATACTAAGAATGTTGATACTTATGATACAACAATGTGTTTATTTTTACGTAAAACAAGCTGTAAGAATATGCATCCACTGACTGTCAACTATACATACTACATTAGTTAACAAAGGAGGCTAGGTTGCAGTGTGAGGTGTAAAGATACGGCTTGTAAGAAACAAAAAGTATACAAAGAAGACCACCATCAGGGCGAACCCTGGTATTGTAAATGTATATCTATGCATATATAGGTCGACTTAAATTATCCAAGGTAGACATCCGAACGTAATACAATCACAAAAAGCGCACACTTACGAATTGCATATTGTTCATCGCAACAGTAGGCGGCGGTAATGGACTCTGCAAGTAGTCGCTGGAATCGCGCCATTGACTGCTGCGGCTTCGCTCCAGGACAGTCTGTGTGCAAAGTGTGAGTGGTGATGAAATTGAAGCAAAGCACGGTGCATGTAGTTTCATGGCATACTCTTACTCAAAATATCCCCGAACAAGCTTAGTAAAGCTTATTTGTGCGAAGAATAGGATGCAAAAATATATAAAATCGTCGTATTTATTTCGGGTTAGAAACCATCTATATAATTCCGTTTATATTATCAAATAGTTATAGGACATGTACATTCATAAGTATAAAAACTAATAAAAAGCATACACAGGTACATATACATACATACATACATAAACACTACAATATATATATATATATACTATATATATATATATATATATATATATAATATATATATATATATNAT